>NC_069501.1:1291043481-1291206346 GCF_027579735.1 Bombina bombina
ACATCATGTACAATAGTATATTAATATATATAATATAGTATTGCTCCTGTGTCAGTAAATACATCATGTACAATAGTATATTAATATATATATATAGTATTGCTCCTGTGTCAGTAAATACATCATGTACAATAGTATATTAATATATATATATAGTATTGCTCCTGTGTCAGTAAATGTATCATGTACAATAGTATATTAATATATATATATATAGTATTGCTCCTGTGTCAGTAAATACATCATGTACAATAGTATATTAATATATATATATAGTATTGCTCCTGTGTCAGTAAATACATCATGTACAATAGTATATTAATATATATATATATAGTATTGCTCCTGTGTCAGTAAATGTATCATGTACAATAGTATATTAATATATATATAATAGTATTACTCCTGTGTCTGTAAATACATCATGTAGCAATAGTATATGAATATATATATTTAGTAGTGCTCCTGTGTCAGTAAATACATCATGTACAATAGTAGATTTATATAATATATATAAGTAATGCTTCCTGTGTCAGTAAATACATCATGTACAATAGTATAATTAATATATATAATATAGTATTGCTCCTGTGTCAGTAAATACATCATGTACAATAGTATATTAATATATATATATAGTATTGTCTCCTGTGTCAGTAAATACATCATGTACAATAGTATATTAAAATATATATATGATAGTATTGCTCCTGTGTCAGTAAATACATCATGTACAATAGTATATAATATATATATATAGTTATTGCTCCTGTGTCAGTAATACTTCATGTACAATAGTATATTAATATATATAATATATAGTATTGCTCCTGTGTCAGTAAATACATCATGTACAATAGTATTATATAGATATATATAAGTATTGCTCCTGTGTCATAAATACATCATGTACAATAGTATATTAATATATATATATATAGTATTGCTCCTGTGTCAGTAAATACATCATGTACAATAGTATATTAATAATATATATATAGTATTGCTCCTGTGTCAGTAAATTCATCATGTACAATAGTTATTAATATATATATATATATAGTATTGCTCCTGTGTCAGTAAATACATCATGTACAATAGTATATTATATATATATATATAGTATTGCTCCTGTGTCAGTAATACATCATGTACAATAGTATATTAATATATATAGTATAGTATTGCTCCTGTTGTCAGTAAATACATCATGTACAATAGTATATTAATATATATATATAGTAATTGCTCTGTGTCAGTAAATACATCATGTACAATAGTATATTAATATATATATATAGTATTGCTCCTGTGTCAGTAATTACATCATGTACAATAGTATATTAATATATATATATATAGTATTGCTCCTGTGTCAGTAAATACATCATGTACAATAGTATATTAATATATATATATATAGTATTGCTCCTGTGTCAGTAATTACATCATGTACAATAGTATATTAATATATATATATAGTATTGCTCCTGTGTCAGTAAATACATCATGTACAATAGTATATTAATATATATATATAGTATTGCTCCTGTGTCAGTAAATACATCATGTACAATAGTATATTAATATATATATATATAGTATTGCTCCTGTGTCAGTAAATACATCATGTACAATAGTATATTAATATATATATATATATATATATATATAGTATTGCTCCTGTGTCAGTAAATACATCATGTACAATAGTATATTTATATATATATATATATATATATATATATATAGTATTGCTCCTGTGTCAGTAAATACATCATGTACAATAGTATATTAATATATATATATATATAGTATTGCTCCTGTGTCAGTAAATACATCATGTACAATAGTATATTAATATATATATATATATATAGTATTGCTCCTGTGTCAGTAAATGTATCATGTACAATAGTATATTAATATATATATATAGTATTGCTCCTGTGTCAGTAAATACATCATGTACAATAGTATATTAATATATATATATATAGTATTGCTCCTGTGTCAGTAAATACATCATGTACAATAGTATATTAATATATATATAGTATTGCTCCTGTGTCAGTAAATACATCATGTACAATAGTATATTAATATATATATATATAGTATTGCTCCTGTGTCAGTAAATACATCATGTACAATAGTATATTAATATATATATATATATATAGTATTGCTCCTGTGTCAGTAATACATCATGTACAATAGTATATTAATATATATATATATATATATAGTATTGCTCCTGTGTCAGTAAATGTATCATGTACAATAGTATATTAATATATATATAGTATTGCTCCTGTGTCAGTAATACATCATGTACAATAGTATATTAATATATATATATATATATATATATATAGTATTGCTCCTGTGTCAGTAAATGTATCATGTACAATAGTATATTAATATATATATATATATAGTATTGCTCCTGTGTCAGTAAATACATCATGTACAATAGTATATTAATATATATATAGTATTGCTCCTGTGTCAGTAAATACATCATGTACAATAGTATATTAATATATATATATATAGTATTGCTCCTGTGTCAGTAAATACATCATGTACAATAGTATATTAATATATATATATATAGTATTGCTCCTGTGTCAGTAAATACATCATGTACAATAGTATATTAATATATATATAGTATTGCTCCTGTGTCAGTAAATGTATCATGTACAATAGTATATTAATATATATATAGTATTGCTCCTGTGTCAGTAATTACATCATGTACAATAGTGTATTAATATATATATATATAGTATTGCTCCTGTGTCAGTAAATGTATCATGTACAATAGTATATTAATATATATATATATATATAGTATTGCTCCTGTGTCAGTAAATGTATCATGTACAATAGTATATTAATATATATATATAGTATTGCTCCTGTGTCAGTAAATACATCATGTACAATAGTATATTAATATATATATAGTATTGCTCCTGTGTCAGTAAATACATCATGTACAATAGTATATTAATATATATATATAGTATTGCTCCTGTGTCAGTAAATACATCATGTACAATAGTATATTAATATATATATATAGTATTGCTCCTGTGTCAGTAAATACATCATGTACAATAGTATATTAATATATATATATAGTATTGCTCCTGTGTCAGTAATTACATCATGTACAATAGTATATTAATATATATATATATATATAGTATTGCTCCTGTGTCAGTAAATGTATCATGTACAATAGTATATTAATATATATATATAGTATTGCTCCTGTGTCAGTAAATACATCATGTACAATAGTATATTAATATATATATATATATATAGTATTGCTCCTGTGTCAGTAAATACATCATGTACAATAGTATATTAATATATATATATAGTATTGCTCCTGTGTCAGAAAATACATCATGTACAATAGTATATTAATATATATATATAGTATTGCTCCTGTGTCAGTAAATACATCATGTACAATAGTATATTAATATATATATATAGTATTGCTCCTGTGTCAGTAAATACATCATGTACAATAGTATATTAATATATATATATATATAGTATTGCTCCTGTGTCAGTAAATACATCATGTACAATAGTATATTAATATATATATATATAGTATTGCTCCTGTGTCAGTAAATACATCATGTACAATAGTATATTAATATATATATATAGTATTGCTCCTGTGTCAGTAAATACATCATGTACAATAGTATATTAATATATATATATAGTATTGCTCCTGTGTCAGTAATTACATCATGTACAATAGTATATTAATATATATTGTGACAGACCCTTCTGTCAGGACTGAAAGAGTTAACTGTGTTTAGCTTTAAGAATCTAATTTCTAAAGACAGGTTTTCTGGCCTCAGCTATTGTGTGCTATAATTACATTTAAGTAATAAACAGGCCATTGTTTAATCACCCTCAGAGAACAGACGCTAGGTGATAAGACAAGCCAAATGTGTTTAAGTTGTTATCTGCCTAAGTAAAGTATTTAAGTAATATAATTCTATTGTATCATGTCAAGGGCGCTTCTCCCTTTTATCTAATGTACAACATTCTTTCAACCCCCATCTGAGGGGGGGTCAAAAACCTGTATAAATCTGTGTGCTGCCTTCAAATAAAGTTGTCATTCTGTTTTAAACCTGAAACTGGCTGGGTTGTGAATTGCTGATTGTCTATGCAGGACATTGTTCATCTGGGGTTAACCCTTGGTACACAGTTGGTACCGTAACATTGGTGGCAAGCGACGGGAGAATCCTTATCGCCCAGAAGAGCAACTACACAAGCCAGTAACCTCAGGAAGAGGGGGATTATTACAATACTGACTAAGATGGAAAGAGTACCAGGGACAGAAGGAACCAATGGGCCCAGCATATCAGACAGAACCCCTGAAGAAGCAAGCTTTGATCGGGCGGTTAAAATAAGACTGGCATATTATGGCCCCAACCCATCTGCCGAAATTATCGACCGGGTCATAGCAGCTGTGGAGGCCAACCTACTTCGCCAAAGCGGCGCTGCAGCAGCCCAAGTCACAGCAACCCCAGTGGAAAAGGGAAAAGTAAATTTTACCGCTTTTAAAAACTTTCTGGAAACAGAAGGAGAGATTGATGGGTACCTTGCGGATTTTGAGAGACAATGTGCACTACACCAGGTACCCGCAGAGGACTGGGTCATGATATTATCTGGAAAATTATCCGGCCGGGCCAGTGAGGCTTTTCGGGCCATTCCAGATGAGGAAGTCGGCGATTATAATACTGTAAAAGAGGCTCTGCTCTCCAGGTATGCGGTTACACCGGAGGCATACCGGAGGCGGTTCAGAGACACTGTTAAATTGGCTGGTGATTCCTACCTTGAGTGGGCATGTAAGGTGCACCGCACAGCATCGCACTGGATGGCGGGGTGCCAAGCCGTGTCTGGGGAAGAGGTGCTGCAGCTATTCCTGTTGGAACATTGCTTCGACAAGTTACCCGCAGGAGTTCGAGAGTGGGTTCGGGACCGTAAACCCTCCACCCTGCATGAAGCGGCTCGCTTGGCAGATGAGTATACGGATGCCCGCAAACTGGACACTGCTACCACTAAGCCCCCTGCCAGAGTGGAGTACAGACCCCAGTCACCCCAGCAGCTGCCAGTTACCAACCCCCGGCGCACCGCTATACCACACGGTCTCGGGCCACGAACTACCCTCAGAGAGCCTGGTTCAATTCGCGGGGCTACTCACAACCTATTCGGTGCTTTGGATGTAAGCAACTAGGGCACAAAAGACCAGAGTGTCCCCTAAACGCAGCGAACCAAGCACAGTCCTGGAGAAGACCCGCTAGCGGAATCCCACGTAATCCTCAGCCTGCGGTCCGCTACATAGAGGCGCAAGAATGCTGGGGCATCCTACATGAGGCAGACCTTGTGCAAGCTGCCCACCGGAATAACCGGCAACTGGTTAAAGTGAATGGGAAGGAGGTCAGTGGTCTACGGGATACTGGTGCTACCATGACCTTGCTTAGAAAGAACTTGGTGTCTGAGAAACAGCACACAGGAGACACTGTGGCTGTGAGGGTAGCAGGGGGCACTGTGTTCCGCCTGCCTGTTGCCAGGGTGCATTTGGATTGGGGAGGGGGCGCTAGACCTGTGAATGTGGGGGTCATGAAGGATTTACCAGCTGATGTTCTCCTTGGAAATACCTTGGTCCCCCTTGTTTCTGCCTATGCTCCCATGGGTCCCGCTGATGTTAACCCTGTGACTACCCGTGCTCAGATCCGTGCAGCAGAGACTGACCCCCCTGCTGCTAAGCCCCAGGACGCTGAGCTCAGTAAATCTCTATCCGCTATTGATATGTGGGAGTCACGTTACAATGCGCTGATGAAGGAGAAGAGTCACGTAGAGGATAAAATGGTCACGTTAAATAATCATGTAACAGTGCTAGCGGGAGAGAAGAGGAGTGCAGAGGAAAAAGCACGTTTAGAACAGGAATCTCTGCTAGACAGGCTGCACCGACAGACTGCAGAAAACACCAGCTTGAGAGTGGAACATGAAACATTAAGGACAAACTTAGTGACACTGGAGGAGAAGCTGACGCTGGCTCATAGGGAGGTGCAGCAACTCAAGGGCACCCTATGTCAGTATGAAGGGATTGTGGATACCTATAAAGAGCAGGTACAAAAACCACGTAAAGAAGCCGATGATATTTTGAAGGACTGTTTAGCCCTAGTCGGGGCACTGAAGAGGTTGAACCCTTATTTATACAGACAGGGATTCTCTCTCATAACGGGAATACAAATGGATTGTCCCAGCAAACTGACATGCCTACCACCTCCTAGTCCGGTCATCCCCAGGTTGACCCGCAAAAGGGTCAAGCCGGGTCTGCCGGAGTGTTCCACAAGGGGGGAGCTATGTGACAGACCCTTCTGTCAGGACTGAAAGAGTTAACTGTGTTTAGCTTTAAGAATCTAATTTCTAAAGACAGGTTTTCTGGCCTCAGCTATTGTGTGCTATAATTACATTTAAGTAATAAACAGGCCATTGTTTAATCACCCTCAGAGAACAGACGCTAGGTGATAAGACAAGCCAAATGTGTTTAAGTTGTTATCTGCCTAAGTAAAGTATTTAAGTAATATAATTCTATTGTATCATGTCAAGGGCGCTTCTCCCTTTTATCTAATGTACAACATTCTTTCAACCCCCATCTGAGGGGGGGTCAAAAACCTGTATAAATCTGTGTGCTGCCTTCAAATAAAGTTGTCATTCTGTTTTAAACCTGAAACTGGCTGGGTTGTGAATTGCTGATTGTCTATGCAGGACATTGTTCATCTGGGGTTAACCCTTGGTACACAGTTGGTACCGTAACATATATATATAGTATTGCTCCTGTGTCAGTAAATGTATCATGTACAATAGTATATTAATATATATATATAGTATTGCTCCTGTGTCAGTAAATACATTATGTACAATAGTATATTAATATATATATATATATATATAGTATTGCTCCTGTGTCAGTAAATACATCATGTACAATAGTATATTAATATATATATATATAGTATTGCTCCTGTGTCAGTAAATGTATCATGTACAATAGTATATTAATATATATATATAGTATTACTCCTGTGTCAGTAAATACATCATGTACAATAGTATGTTAATATATATATATATAGTATTGCTCCTGTGTCAGTAAATGTATCATGTACAATAGTATATTAATATATATATATAGTATTACTCCTGTGTCAGTAAATACATCATGTACAATAGTATATTAATATATATATATATAGTATTGCTCCTGTGTCAGTAAATACATCATGTACAATAGTATATTAATATATATATATAGTATTGCTCCTGTGTCAGTAAATACATCATGTACAATAGTATATTAATATATATATATAGTATTGCTCCTGTGTCAGTAATTACATCATGTACAATAGTATATTAATATATATATATAGTATTGCTCCTGTGTCAGTAAATGTATCATGTACAATAGTATATTAATATATATATATATAGTATTGCTCCTGTGTCAGTAAATACATCATGTACAATAGTGTATTAATATATATATATAGTATTACTCCTGTGTCAGTAAATACATCATGTACAATAGTATATTAATATATATATATATATAGTATTGCTCCTGTGTCAGTAAATACATCATGTACAATAGTATATTAATATATATATATAGTATTGCTCCTGTGTCAGTAAATGTATCATGTACAATAGTATATTAATATATATATATAGTATTGCTCCTGTGTCAGTAAATACATCATGTACAATAGTATATTAATATATATATATATATATATATAGTATTGCTCCTGTGTCAGTAAATACATCATGTACAATAGTATATTAATATATATATATAGTATTGCTCCTGTGTCAGTAAATACATCATGTACAATAGTATATTAATATATATATATATATATATAGTATTGCTCCTGTGTCAGTAAATACATCATGTACAATAGTATATTTATATATATATATAGTATTGCTCCTGTGTCAGTAAATACATCATGTACAATAGTATATTAATATATATATATAGTATTGCTCCTGTGTCAGTAAATACATCATGTACAATAGTATATTAATATATATATATAGTATTGCTCCTGTGTCAGTAAATACATCATGTACAATAGTATATTAATATATATATATAGTATTGCTCCTGTGTCAGTAAATACATCATGTACAATAGTATATTAATATATATATATAGTATTGCTCCTGTGTCAGTAAATACATCATGTACAATAGTATATTAATATATATATATAGTATTGCTCCTGTGTCAGTAATTACATCATGTACAATAGTATATTAATATATATATATATATAGTATTGCTCCTGTGTCAGTAATTACATCATGTACAATAGTATATTAATATATATATATATATAGTATTGCTCCTGTGTCAGTAAATACATCATGTACAATAGTATATTAATATATATATATATATATATATATAGTATTGCTCCTGTGTCAGTAAATACATCATGTACAATAGTATATTAATATATATATATATATATATAGTATTGCTCCTGTGTCAGTAAATACATCATGTACAATAGTATATTAATATATATATATAGTATTGCTCCTGTGTCAGTAAATACATCATGTACAATAGTATATTAATATATATATAGTATTGCTCCTGTGTCAGTAAATGTATCATGTACAATAGTATATTAATATATATATATAGTATTGCTCCTGTGTCAGTAAATACATCATGTACAATAGTATATTAATATATATATAGTATTGCTCCTGTGTCAGTAATTACATCATGTACAATAGTATATTAATATATATATATATAGTATTGCTCCTGTGTCAGTAAATACATCATGTACAATAGTATATTATATATATATATATAGTATTGCTCCTGTGTCAGTAATTACATCATGTACAATAGTATATTAATATATATATATAGTATTGCTCCTGTGTCAGTAAATACATCATGTACAATAGTATATTAATATATATATATAGTATTGCTCCTGTGTCAGTAAATACATCATGTACAATAGTATATTAATATATATATATATATATAGTATTGCTCCTGTGTCAGTAAATACATCATGTACAATAGTATATTAATATATATATATATATATATAGTATTGCTCCTGTGTCAGTAAATACATCATGTACAATAGTATATTAATATATATATATATATATATATATATATATAGTATTGCTCCTGTGTCAGTAAATACATCATGTACAATAGTATATTAATATATATATATATATAGTATTGCTCCTGTGTCAGTAAATACATCATGTACAATAGTATATTAATATATATATATATATATAGTATTGCTCCTGTGTCAGTAAATGTATCATGTACAATAGTATATTAATATATATATATAGTATTGTTCCTGTGTCAGTAAATACATCATGTACAATAGTATATTAATATATATATATATAGTATTGCTCCTGTGTCAGTAAATACATCATGTACAATAGTATATTAATATATATATAGTATTGCTCCTGTGTCAGTAAATACATCATGTACAATAGTATATTAATATATATATATATAGTATTGCTCCTGTGTCAGTAAATACATCATGTACAATAGTATATTAATATATATATATATAGTATTGCTCCTGTGTCAGTAATACATCATGTACAATAGTATATTAATATATATATATATATATATATATATATAGTATTGCTCCTGTGTCAGTAAATGTATCATGTACAATAGTATATTAATATATATATAGTATTGCTCCTGTGTCAGTAATACATCATGTACAATAGTATATTAATATATATATATATATATATATATATATATATATAGTATTGCTCCTGTGTCAGTAAATGTATCATGTACAATAGTATATTAATATATATATATATATATATATAGTATTGCTCCTGTGTCAGTAAATACATCATGTACAATAGTATATTAATATATATATAGTATTGCTCCTGTGTCAGTAAATACATCATGTACAATAGTATATTAATATATATATATATAGTATTGCTCCTGTGTCAGTAAATACATCATGTACAATAGTATATTAATATATATATATATAGTATTGCTCCTGTGTCAGTAAATACATCATGTACAATAGTATATTAATATATATATAGTATTGCTCCTGTGTCAGTAAATGTATCATGTACAATAGTATATTAATATATATATAGTATTGCTCCTGTGTCAGTAATTACATCATGTACAATAGTATATTAATATATATATATATAGTATTGCTCCTGTGTCAGTAAATGTATCATGTACAATAGTATATTAATATATATATATATATATAGTATTGCTCCTGTGTCAGTAAATGTATCATGTACAATAGTATATTAATATATATATATAGTATTGCTCCTGTGTCAGTAAATACATCATGTACAATAGTATATTAATATATATATAGTATTGCTCCTGTGTCAGTAAATACATCATGTACAATAGTATATTAATATATATATATAGTATTGCTCCTGTGTCAGTAAATACATCATGTACAATAGTATATTAATATATATATATAGTATTGCTCCTGTGTCAGTAAATACATCATGTACAATAGTATATTAATATATATATATAGTATTGCTCCTGTGTCAGTAATTACATCATGTACAATAGTATATTAATATATATATATATATATAGTATTGCTCCTGTGTCAGTAAATGTATCATGTACAATAGTATATTAATATATATATATAGTATTGCTCCTGTGTCAGTAAATACATCATGTACAATAGTATATTAATATATATATATAGTATTGCTCCTGTGTCAGAAAATACATCATGTACAATAGTATATTAATATATATATATAGTATTGCTCCTGTGTCAGTAAATACATCATGTACAATAGTATATTAATATATATATATAGTATTGCTCCTGTGTCAGTAAATACATCATGTACAATAGTATATTAATATATATATATATATAGTATTGCTCCTGTGTCAGTAAATACATCATGTACAATAGTATATTAATATATATATATATATAGTATTGCTCCTGTGTCAGTAAATGTATCATGTACAATAGTATATTAATATATATATATAGTATTGCTCCTGTGTCAGTAAATACATCATGTACAATAGTATATTAATATATATATATAGTATTGCTCCTGTGTCAGTAAATACATCATGTACAATAGTATATTAATATATATATATAGTATTGCTCCTATGTCAGTAAATGTATCATGTACAATAGTATATTAATATATATATATATATATATAGTATTGCTCCTGTGTCAGTAAATACATTATGTACAATAGTATATTAATATATATATATATATAGTATTGCTCCTGTGTCAGTAAATGTATCATGTACAATAGTATATTAATATATATATATATAGTATTGCTCCTGTGTCAGTAAATACATCATGTACAATAGTATATTAATATATATATATATATATATAGTATTGCTCCTGTGTCAGTAAATACATCATGTACAATAGTATATTAATATATATATATAGTATTGCTCCTGTGTCAGTAAATACATCATGTACAATAGTATATTAATATATATATATATATATATATATATATATATATATATAGTATTGCTCCTGTGTCAGTAAATACATCATGTACAATAGTATATTAATATATATATATAGTATTGCTCCTGTGTCAGTAAATACATCATGTACAATAGTATATTAATATATATATAGTATTGCTCCTGTGTCAGTAAATACATCATGTACAATAGTATATTAATATATATATAGTATTGCTCCTGTGTCAGTAAATACATCATGTACAATAGTATATTAATATATATATATAGTATTGCTCCTGTGTCAGTAATTACATCATGTACAATAGTATATTAATATATATATATAGTATTGCTCCTGTGTCAGTAAATACATCATGTACAATAGTATATTAATATATATATATAGTATTGCTCCTGTGTCAGTAAATACATCATGTACAATAGTATATTAATATATATATATATAGTATTGCTCCTGTGTCAGTAAATACATCATGTACAATAGTATATTAATATATATATATATATATAGTATTGCTCCTGTGTCAGTAAATACATCATGTACAATAGTATATTAATATATATATATATATATATATATATATATATATATATATATATATAGTATTGCTCCTGTGTCAGTAAATACATCATGTACAATAGTATATTAATATATATATATAGTATTGCTCCTGTGTCAGTAATTACATCATGTACAATAGTATATTAATATATATATATATATAGTATTGCTCCTGTGTCAGTAAATACATCATGTACAATAGTATATTAATATATATATATATAGTATTGCTCCTGTGTCAGTAAATACATCATGTACAATAGTATATTAATATATATATATAGTATTGCTCCTGTGTCAGTAAATACATCATGTACAATAGTATATTAATATATATATATATAGTATTGCTCCTGTGTCAGTAAATACATCATGTACAATAGTATATTAATATATATATATATATATAGTATTGCTCCTGTGTCAGTAATTACATCATGTACAATAGTATATTAATATATATATATATATATATAGTATTGCTCCTGTGTCAGTAAATACATCATGTACAATAGTATATTAATATATATAGTATTGCTCCTGTGTCAGTAATACATCATGTACAATAGTATATTAATATATATATATATATAGTATTGCTCCTGTGTCAGTAAATACATCATGTACAATAGTATATTAATATATATATAGTATTGCTCCTGTGTCAGTAATACATCATGTACAATAGTATATTAATATATATAAATATAGTATTGCTCCTGTGTCAGTAAATGTATCATGTACAATAGTATATTAATATATATATATATAGTATTGCTCCTGTGTCAGTAATTACATCATGTACAATAGTATATTAATATATATATATATATATATATATATAGTATTGCTCCTGTGTCAGTAAATACATCATGTACAATAGTATATTAATATATATATATATATAGTATTGCTCCTGTGTCAGTAAATACATCATGTACAATAGTATATTAATATATATATATATATAGTATTGCTCCTGTGTCAGTAATTACATCATGTACAATAGTATATTAATATATATATATATATATATAGTATTGCTCCTGTGTCAGTAAATACATCATGTACAATAGTATATTAATATATATATATATAGTATTGCTCCTGTGTCAGTAAATGTATCATGTACAATAGTATATTAATATATATATATAGTATTGCTCCTGTGTCAGTAAATACATCATGTACAATAGTATATTAATATATATATATATATAGTATTGCTCCTGTGTCAGTAAATACATCATGTACAATAGTATATTAATATATATATATAGTATTGCTCCTGTGTCAGTAAATGTATCATGTACAATAGTATATTAATATATATATATATAGTATTGCTCCTGTTTCATTAAATATATCATGTACAATAGTATATTAATATATATATACAGGGAGTGCAGAATTATTAGGCAAGTTGTATTTTTGAGGATTAATTTTATTATTGAACAACAACCATGTTCTTAATGAACCCAAAAAACTCATTAATATCAAAGCTGAATATTTTTGGAAGTAGTTTTTAGTTTGTTTTTAGTTTTAGCTATTTTAGGGGGATATCTGTGTGTGCAGGTGACTATTACTGTGCATAATTATTAGGCAAGTTAACAAAAAACAAATATATACCCATTTCAATTATTTATTTTTACCAGTGAAACCAATATAACATCTCAACATTCACAAATATACATTTCTGACATTCAAAAACAAAACAAAAACAAATCAGTGACCAATATAGCCACCTTTCTTTGCAAGGACACTCAAAAGCCTGCCATCCATGGATTCTGTCAGTGTTTTGATCTGTTCACCATCAACATTGCGTGCAGCAGCAACCACAGCCTCCCAGACACTGTTCAGAGAGGTGTACTGTTTTCCCTCCTTGTAAATCTCACATTTGATGATGGACCACAGGTTCTCAATGGGGTTCAGATCAGGTGAACAAGGAGGCCATGTCATTAGATTTTCTTCTTTTATACCCTTTCTTGCCAGCCACGCTGTGGAGTACTTGGACGCGTGTGATGGAGCATTGTCCTGCATGAAAATCATGTTTTTCTTGAAGGATGCAGACTTCTTCCTGTACCACTGCTTGAAGAAGGTGTCTTCCAGAAACTGGCAGTAGGACTGGGAGTTGAGCTTGACTCCATCCTCAACCCGAAAAGGCCCCACAAGCTCATCTTTGATGATACCAGCCCAAACCAGTACTCCACCTCCACCTTGCTGTCGTCTGAGTCGGACTGGAGCTCTCTGCCCTTTACCAATCCAGCCACGGGCCCATCCATCTGGCCCATCAAGACTCACTCTCATTTCATCAGTCCATAAAACCTTAGAAAATCAGTCTTGAGATATTTCTTGGCCCAGTCTTGACGTTTCAGCTTGTGTGTCTTGTTCAGTGGTGGTCGTCTTTCAGCCTTTCTTACCTTGGCCATGTCTCTGAGTATTGCACACCTTGTGCTTTTGGGCACTCCAGTGATGTTGCAGCTCTGAAATATGGCCAAACTGGTGGCAAGTGGCATCTTGGCAGCTGCACGCTTGATTTTTCTCAGTTCATGGGCAGTTATTTTGCGCCTTGGTTTTTCCACACGCTTCTTGCGACCCTGTTGACTATTTTGAATGAAACGCTTGATTGTTCGATGATCACGCTTCAGAAGCTTTGCAATTTTAAGAGTGCTGCATCCCTCTGCAAGATATCTCACTATTTTTGACTTTTCTGAGCCTGTCAAGTCCTTCTTTTGACCCATTTTGCCAAAGGAAAGGAAGTTGCCTAATAATTATGCACACCTGATATAGGGTGTTGATGTCATTAGACCACACCCCTTCTCATTACAGAGATGCACATCACCTAATATGCTTAATTGGTAGTAGGCTTTCAAGCCTATACAGCTTGGAGTAAGACAACATGCATAAAGAGGATGATGTGGTCAAAATACTCATTTGCCTAATAATTCTGCACTCCCTGTATAGTATTGCTCCTGTTTCATTAAATACACCATGTACAATAGTATATTAATATATATATATATATATAGTATTGCTCCTCTTTCATTAAATACATCATGTACAATAGTATATTAATATATATATATATATATATATATATAGTATTGCTCCTGTGTCAGTAAATACATATGTACAATAGTATATTAATATATATATAGTATTGCTCCTGTGTCAGTAAATACATCATGTACAATAGTATATTAATATATATATATATATATATATATATAGTATTGCTCCTGTGTCAGTAAATACATCATGTACAATAGCATATTAAAATATATATATATATATATATATATATATATATATATTTAGTATTGCTCCTGTGTCAGTAATTGCATCATGTACAATAGTATATTAATATATATATATATATATATAGTATTGCTGCTGTGTCAGTAAATACATCATGTACAATAATATTGCTCCTGTGACCTGCAGGGATCTGCGGTGTCAAGCAGTAAATGCATCATGTACAATAGTATTGCTCCTGTGACCTGCAGCGATCTGCGGTGTAAAGCAGTAAATGCATCGTGTACAATAGTATTGCTCCTGTGACCTGCAGGGATCTGCGGTGTCAAGCAGTAAATGCATCATGTACAATAATATTGCTCCTGTGACCTGCAGGGATCTGCGGTGTCAAGCAGTAAATGCATCATGTACAATAGTATTGCTCCTGTGACCTGCAGGGATCTGCGGTGTCAAGCAGTAAATGCATCATGTACAATAATATTGCTCCTGTGACCAGCTGGGATCTGCGGTGTCAAGCAGTAAATGCATCATGTACAATAGTATTGCTCCTGTGACCTGCAGGGATCTGCGGTGTCAAGCAGTAAATGCATCATGTACAATAATATTGCTCCTGTGACCTGCAGGGATCTGCGGTGTCAAGCAGTAAATGCATCAGGTACAATAGTATTGCTCCTGTGACCTGCAGGGATCTGCGGTGTCAAGCGGTAAATGCATCATGTACAATAGTATTGCTCCTATGACCTGCAGCGATATGCGGTGTCAAGCAGTAAATGCATTATGTACAATAGTATTGCTCTTGTGACCTGCAGGGATCTGCGTTGTCAAGCAGTAAATGCATCATGTACAATAGTATTGCTCCTGTGACCTGCAGCGATCTGCGGTGTCAAGCAGTAAATGCATCAGGTACAATAGTATTGCTCTTGTGACCTGCAGCGATCTGCGGTGTCAAGCAGTAAATGCATCAGGTACAATAGTATTGCTCCTGTGACCTGCAGGGATCTGCGGTGTCAAGCAGTAAATGCATCAGGTACAATAGTATTGCTCCTGTGACCTGCAGGGATCTGTGCTGTCAAGCAGTAAATGCATCGTGTACAATAGTATTGCTCCTGTTACCTGCAGGGATCTGTGCTGTCAAGCAGTAAATGCATCGTGTACAATAGTATTGCTCCTGTTACCTGCAGGGATCTGCGGTGTCAAGCAGTAAATGCATCATGTACAATAGTATTTCTCCTATGACCTGCAGGGATCTGTGCTGTCAAGCAGTAAATGCATCGTGTACAATAGTATTGCTCCTGTTACCTGCAGGGATCTGCAGTGTCAAGCAGTAAATGCATCGTGTACAATAGTATTGCTCCTGTGACCTGCAGGGATCTGTGCTGTCAAGCAGTAAATGCATTGTGTACAATAGTATTGCTCCTGTTACCTGCAGGGATCTGCAGTGTCAAGCAGTAAATGCATCGTGTACAATAGTATTGCTCCTGTTACCTGCAGGGATCTGCGGTGTCAAGCAGTAAATGCATCAGGTACAATAGTATTGCTCCTGTGACCTGCAGCGATCTGCGGTGTCAAGCAGTAAATGCATCAGGTACAATAGTATTGCTCTTGTGACCTGCAGCGATCTGCGGTGTCAAGCAGTAAATGTATCAGGTACAATAGTATTGCTCCTGTGACCTGCAGGGATCTGCGGTGTCAAGCAGTAAATGCATCAGGTACAATAGTATTGCTCCTGTGACCTGCAGGGATCTGTGCTGTCAAGCAGTAAATGCATTGTGTACAATAGTATTGCTCCTGTTACCTGCAAGGATCTGCGGTGTCAAGCAGTAAATGCATCATGTACAATAGTATTGCTCCTATGACCTGCAGGGATCTGTGCTGTCAAGCAGTAAATGCATCGTGTACAATAGTATTGCTCCTGTTACCTGCAGGGATCTGCAGTGTCAAGCAGTAAATGCATCGTGTACAATAGTATTGCTCCTGTGACCTGCAGGGATCTGTGCTGTCAAGCAGTAAATGCATTGTGTACAATAGTATTGCTCCTGTTACCTGCAGGGATCTGCAGTGTCAAGCAGTAAATGCATCGTGTACAATAGTATTGCTCCTGTTACCTGCAGGGATCTGCGGTGTCAAGCAGTAAATGCATCATGTACAATAGTATTGCTCCTGTGACCTGCAGGGATCTGTGCTGTCAAGCAGTAAATGCATCATGTACAATAGTATTGCTCCTGTTACCTGCAGGGATCTGCAGTGTCAAGCAGTAAATGCATCGTGTACAATAGTATTGCTCCTGTTACCTGCAGGGATCTGCGGTGTCAAGCAGTAAATGCATCGTGTACAATAGTATTGCTCCTGTTACCTGCAGGGATCTGTGCTGTCAAGCAGTAAATGCATCATGTACAATAGTATTGCTCCTGTTACCTGCAGGGATCTGCAGTGTCAAGCAGTAAATGCATCGTGTACAATAGTATTGCTCCTGTTACCTGCAGGGATCTGCGGTGTCAAGCAGTAAATGCATCATGTACAATAGTATTGCTCCTGTGACCTGCAGGGATCTGCAGTGTCAAGCAGTAAATGCATCGTGTACAATAGTATTGCTCCTGTTACCTGCAGGGATCTGCGGTGTCAAGCAGTAAATGCATTATGTACAATAGTATTGCTCCTGTGACCTGCAGGGATCTGCAGTGTCAAGCAGTAAATGCATTGTGTACAATAGTATTGCTCCTGTTACCTGCAGGGATCTGCAGTGTCAAGCAGTAAATGCACCATGTACAATAGTATTGCTCCTGTGACCTGCAGGGATCTGCAGTGTCAAGCAGTAAATGCATCGTGTACAATAGTATTGCTCCTGTGGCCTGCAGGGATCTGCGGTGTCAAGCAGTAAATGCATCAGGTACAATAGTATTGCTCCTGTAACCTGCAGGGATATGCGGTGTCAAGCAGTAAATGCATCATGTACAATAGTATTGCTCCTGTGACCTGCAGGGATCTGTGCTGTCAAGCAGTAAATGCATCAGGTACAATAGTATTGCTCCTGTGACCTGCAGGGATCTGTGCTGTCAAGCAGTAAATGCATCATGTACAATAGTATTGCTCCTGTGACCTGCAGGGATCTGCGGTGTCAAGCAGTAAATACATCATGTACAATAGTATTGCTCCCGTGACTTGCAGGGATCTGCGGTGTCAAGCAGTAAATGCATCATGTACAATAGTATTGCTCCTGTTACCTGCAGGGATCTGCGGTGTCAAGCGGTAAATGCATCGTGTACAATAGTATTGCTCCTATGACCTGCAGCGATCTGCGGTGTCAAGCAGTAAATGCATTATGTACAATAGTATTGCTCTTGTGACCTGCAGGGATCTGCGGTGTCAAGCAGTAAATGCATCAGGTACAATAGTATTGCTCTTGTGACCTGCAGCGATCTGCGGTGTCAAGCAGTAAATGCATCAGGTACAATAGTATTGCTCCTGTGACCTGCAGGGATCTGCGGTGTCAAGCAGTAAATGCATCAGGTACAATAGTATTGCTCCTGTGACCTGCAGGGATCTGTGCTGTCAAGCAGTAAATGCATCATGTACAATAGTATTGCTCCTGTGACCTGCAGGGATCTGCAGTGTCAAGCAGTAAATGCATCGTGTACAATAGTATTGCTCCTGTTACCTGCAGGGATCTGCGGTGTCAAGCAGTAAATGCATCATGTACAATAGTATTGCTCCTGTGACCTGCAGGGATCTGCAGTGTCAAGCAGTAAATGCATCGTGTACAATAGTATTGATCCTGTTACCTGCAGGGATCTGCGGTGTCAAGCGGTAAATGCATCGTGTACAATAGTATTGCTCCTGTTACCTGCAGGGATCTGCGGTGTCAAGCAGTAAATGCATCATGTACAATAGTATTGCTCCTGTGACCTGCAGGGATCTGCAGTGTCAAGCAGTAAATGCATCGTGTACAATAGTATTGCTCCTGTGGCCTGCAGGGATCTGTGGTGTCAAGCAGTAAATGCATCAGGTACAATAGTATTGCTCCTGTTACCTGCAGGGATCTGCGATGTCAAGCGGTAAATGCATCATGTACAATAGTATTGCTCCTGTGACCTGCAGCGATCTGCGGTGTCGAGCAGTAAATGCATTATGTACAATAGTATTGCTCCTGTGACCTGCAGGGATCTGCGGTGTCAAGCAGTAAATGCATCAGGTACAATAGTATTGATCCTGTGACCTGCAGGGATCTGCGGTGTCAAGCATCAGAGAGCCCATGAAAGAAGGCGGCAACAAGGGCTTTATTGTTCCAACCTACCTCTGCGGCAAGCGTACGGAACTCAATGGCATACTGAGCAACAGATCTTGTACCTTTCTGAATGGACATGAGTCTTTTAGCAGCAGAGGAGGAGCAAGCCGGAACATCAAATACCCTTTGAAAGGAGGCCACAAATTCAGGGTAATTTGAAATCACAGGTTAATTAGTCTCCCACAAGGGATTAGCCCAGGCAAGAGCTGTGTCAGAGAGTAACGAGATGAGAAATCCCACCTTAGCTCTGTCAGAGGGAAAAGCCTGAGGTAACATCTCAAAGTAAATGCCCACCTGGTTCAAAAACCCTCTGCACTGATTAGGATCGCCTCCATATCGCTGAGGTAGTGGTGCAGAACCGGACATGCTCCTGGTAGGACTAGCTGCAGCAGCGGAAACAGGAGCAGCCAAAACTTGCGGGACACTTTGGTCCAAATGTCAGCAGCGTTTGCTGGGCTAGTGCAAATTGATCCAAGCGGTGATTCTGTTCATCCATACTGGAAATTATTGCAGGTAAAGGTGGATTATTAGCACTATCAGGATTCATGGCCCTTGCGTAATGTCAGGGTGCCAGGAACCAAACAGACGAGAAGTGCAAAAATAATCACACTTTTATTAATAGCAAAAAATAATAAAAAGTCCACAAGTCAAATAACAAGCCAGGAATCAAAACCAGAGCTGGTAGTCAGACGAGCCGAGTCAGTAGCCAAAGCGAATAGTCAGACGAGCCAAATCAGGAGCCAAAGCGAGTAGTCAGACGAGCCGGAATCAAGAACAAGGAGAACAGCAGAGTCAGGAACAAGCCAGGGATCAGGAACCAGGAAGGACTTCAGACACCCAGATAATACACAGGAGCTCTCACAAACAGGTCTGAGACAACGCAAGGGCAAAGCATACTGAACAGAGGCCCTTTAAATAATAAGTGATGACATCACAATTCTGAGACGGCATCCTGTCTCACACAGATAATGTACACCAGTCTGGCCATAAAAGGAAGTACAGGAAATGAGCAGCATCACACAGTATGCACCAGAGTTAGCAAAAGAGGTGAGTAAAATGGCTGCCAGCAGTACATGGCAAACAAGGCAAGAAAATAACCCTGACACCTGCAGTATACACGCTGATCTGATGGGAGATGTCCTTACATTTTTTTTTTACTAAACAGTAACGCCTAGATTTAGAGTTTTGCGTTAGAAGGGGTGCGTTAGCTACGCATCTTTTTTTTTCTAACGCACAGTGTTTTTTACGCTGGTATTTAGAGTTTAAAAACAACCTTCTAACGCGACTCCTAACGCGTATATTTAATACGCGTAATCACGCCCGCGTTAGACAGTCTCCCATAGAGATCAATGAGAAATCAAACAAACATGCTTTTTTCACCTAACACTTGATCTCGCGAGAAATACGCACTGCTCTGTCATATGACGTATACCACATAATGCACAACAATAACACACTGGAAATGTCATAACAATCACAAAACATAGCACACACGCATTACACATTCAGAAGCGGGAAAAAAAAATAAAAAATATATATATATATATATATATAACTAAACGAGGAATACGCATATACTTTCCGATACGGAAAGTAACAAAAATGAAAAATAAATGTACACTCATACACAAGCAAAATACTCGCATTCAACATTACGAAATATTAGGACAAACATACATATACAACACTTCACTAATACGACACCATCACCAATTAACATTTACACATAATACTATTGGACAATGTTATAGAAAACAAGCACTATGACATCATCGCATTCTACACATTCAACAAATACTAACTCAAAATGAACATGCGCAAATTCACACAACTAATACACATTGCACGCATACTAATTACTAACAAAGCACACCTGAACACAATTTACAAGGCAAACCGGTACATCATTATTCATTTACACAGGGTATATAAGCACCACACAAGCATGGCTTCTTTGACTGTGTTGCTGGTGGGTTTTTGGAGATTTGAGATTTACGCCTAGATTTAGAGTTTTGCATTAGAAGGGGTGCGTTAGCTACGCGTCTTTTTCTTCTAACGCACAGTGTTTTTAACGCTGGTATTTAGAGTTTAAAAACAACCTTCTAACTCTATTTTATATGCGTAATCACGCCATATAGAGATCAATGGCAAATCAAACAAACACGCTTTTTTCATCTAACACTCGATCTCGCGAGAAATACGCACTGCTCGGTCATATGACGTATACCACATAATGCACAACAATAACACACTGGAAATGTCATAACAACAATCACAAAACATAGCACACACGCATTACACATTCAGAAGCGGGGGAAAAAAATAAAATATAACTAAACGAGGAATACGCATATACTTGACGATACGGAAATACGGAAAATAACAAACAGGAAAAATAAATGCACACTCATACACAAGCAAAATACTCGCATTCAACATTACGAAATATTAGGACAAACATACATATACAACACTTCACTAATACGACACCATCACCAATTAATATTTACACATAATACTATTGGACAATGTTATAGAAAACGAGCACTATGACATCATCGCATTCTACACATTCCACAAATACTAACTCAAAATGAGCATGCGCAAATTCACACAACTAATACACATTGCACGCATACTAATTACTAACAAAGCACACCTGAACACAATTTACAAGGCAAACCGGTACATCATTATTCATTTACACAGGGTATATAAGCACGCCACAAGCATGGCTTCTTTGACTGTGTTGCTGGTTGGTTTTTGGAGATTTGAGATTTAGTGAGTTATTGTGAGAGTTAGTGCGAGAGAGTCAGTTAGTGTTATCGTGAGTTAGTGGTAGTGTGAGTTAGTGGGAGCGTGAGTTAGTGGGGGCGTGAGTTAGTGGGGGCGTGAGTTAGTGGGAGCGTGAGTTAGTGGAAGCGTGAGTTAGTGGAAGCGTGAGTTAGTGGAAGCGTGAGTTAGTTGTAGTGTGAGATAGGAAGAGAGCGATAGTGAGCGACAGTTGGTTTGGGTGAGTGTGCGAGTGCTTTTTCTGTATACGTAACATATTTACACGCAAACACATTCAATACATACAGTTATCAATAACACTACATACACCCCATACCCCATTCCCTGTAATCCCATACCCCATTCCCTGTAATCCCATACCCCATTCCCTCTAATCCCATCCCCTAGTTACATTTAGTTTAAATATCCTCCTTTTAGTCTTCTTATACATTTTGGTTGGTTAAATACTCCTTACCCTCTTTTATTTATATTCCTTTCACACTTTGAGCACTTGTTTTGTCTTTTTATTTATTTATTTTGACCCCCTTTCATTTGTGCACAGTCAATTTTTGTTGGAGTAGTTAGGGCTTAGTTTAGGGAAGAGATGGAAGAGGAGGGCAGGCAGGAGATTAGTCAGGGGAGAGGGGGAGGAGAGGGAGGGGGGGGGGACAGGACAGGAAGGGGGGGCAGGAAGCGGTGGGTGGACCCAGCCACTTGGTTCAAGATGAACAAGTGGCTGGGTCCAGTGGCGGACAGAGTAGGGCTTCACAGTCCGGGAAACAGAGGGCACCATCACAGGGGAAGGCCAAGCTGACTAGGGAGGCGGGGTTTACTATGGAGGAGAAGGAGGTCCTCATAGAAGCGTATATGGGCAGGTATAAGAGGCTGCAGGCTCAGAAGACCACCCCGAGTGACAAGAGGAAGCTCTGGCAGGAGATAAGGGATGCAGTGGGGGGCCATAACAGAGATATGGACTCTATTAAACATCGCTACCGGGACTGCAAGATGGAGCTGAAAAAGAAAATAACCAGGGAGTACCAACATGCCACAGTGACCGGTGGCGGGCCTGCACTGACCGTTGAGTACTCCCGATGGGAGGAAATGTTGCGTCCCAGCATCTCCGAGGTGGCCATAGTCGGGATCGGAGGAATCGATACCGGGAACCTGCCACTCTCATCTGACGGTAAGCTCATTCAAGAATCTATTAACATCCAAAATAAAAAATGTATTTAAGGATAAGATTAATGCTATTACGCTGTTTAACACATTATTATGTAAACGCATTCACAATGACCTTGCGATTACATTACTATCTAGGCTACAGGTTAGGTGTGCATTTAAACAGACTGAAAACAAACGCAAAAACATTCAGACTGACCAGATAGATATCACAAACACGGTTTGGAAAATACGGAAATTGCATTGATTGTTAGATTTCAAAGTGGATTAATGAGGCTGCATTTGTAATTCAATTGGAAGAAAAAGTATTTACATCTTTTTTTTTTTCAATAATAAGTTTTTTATTGAGGTTTTTTGTGTATTAACATAGTAGATAACAGAAAAAGTACAAGATATTAACAGATCAAGACAGTCAAGAGATTATACAACAGGCTAATATCTGATTTCAATAACTGCTGTACGCTAATTTGAACATAAAAGTCTTGTATATTCATTAAGGTAGATTAAATATTAGTAGACAAAATATACATTGCAAAGAGATAACATAAACATCAATGAAACCTCATTTTTCATTATAAGTGTAGAAATGGAGTAACTATAGAATGAGCTACTCATGAGCTCAGTAGAATATAGACTAAATGGCGAATGATAGTTACTTGTCGGTCACTCATGGACCATATGAAAACGAGTAAGGGGGAAATCAGCAGACAAGAGCTGTTCGAAAATTGGAAGGGGAGAGGGGAACGTGTCCAGGGAATTTAATGGCCGAAACAGGTATAGTCAGAGGGGTTGCCATCCTATAAAAGCATAGATATCTGGTACGTTGAGGGAATATATATAGTTCTTTGTGACCTAATAGGTAGAGGGAAATACATGTGGGATATGAAACCTGGGGACGTGTGTCTGTGTATATGAATCTGCAATAAAGACATTACAAAGATAACATCTAAGAAAAACATAGGCATATCTTTAGCGTACATTCTAGGTTTCCATACGCATTAGATAAAATATATTGAGACTTATCGAGGAAAAATAAGAGTGCAACAAATTTAAAACAATAGAAATTACAACAAGTAACTAATAGGATCTCTGGTATGTTGTTGTAAGAGAGCAACAGATATGGATATTCAGCAGGTTACTAGGTATTCCACAACATGTACACATAAGGATTTTTAAATTTAACCTTCTCCTTTCCCTCGTAGTCTAAATGTAGGGAGAAATCAGGTCAGCAACCGTGACTATGTGTCAAATGGGGCTATCATATTTGACAGCAATTATAACCTGATTGTCATGAGTATTGGTTGGAAATAAAGGCATAGTAACAAATATCCGTATGGAGTATACTCTGACTGGGAGGGAGTATAGAGGATAGAGATAAGGGGGAGAATAATGGACTGTAATTGTGAGGGGGGTAAACCATAGGTATATCTGGTTCTATGTATAGAGGCTAGGATGTAAGTGGAGACAAGAGAGTAAAGTATTTAAGGTTGAGTCCAATGGGCTAAGAAGATGAGGCGAAATTCTGTTGGGATGGACTATATAAAAGACAGGATGGGGGAGGGATTATGATAACTTGATGTTGAGACTTCTAAGATGGGGTCAGAATGAATAAATATGTATCCCAAACCTCCAGAGGTGATACAATATGAATGACGTAACTGTTAGTATAAGTGATTAGGGGTAAAGAGCAAGTGGATGTTTTGCATGATGCACCTGGTAGATATGTAAAAAAGCAAAACAATAATAATAGTTTGCAAACTAGCACTCAAACAGGGGGTGATTCTGTACCTGAGGGTACTCTATATAAAAGTAAATGAACCACGTGTCCACATAAGCTAAAGTGAATTAAGAGACTTATCTAGTAGTGCAATGACCTACAATAAAACTTTCCTAAATCATTTCTATGTTAGTGTCTGTCAGCAGGCTGTGGTAGGATTCTGAAAGATTCTTTAAGGTGTTCATACATTACTTTACTCTCCTTATAACCCAAAGTTAGGAAATGACATTAAGCTGAACTTAATTTTCTGATACTTCTTAATGTATAAGAGAACTGTATTACCCTGTCTCGGCCGCTGACAGGGGACTTATATGTTAGGTATCAGAGAAGAAAAAAAATGAAAAAATAAATAAATAAATATCTGAGAGTAGTTAGATATACAAACTATTAAGGCAGGCAAATAGAAAACATTCAGATTTATCCTTCCCACCACATGTCTCAACTAGGTAGGCAGAACGAGGAACAGCCATACATATGTAACTGTGGTGCAATGCATAATATAAAGTAAGCTATATGACCATTCTAAAATAATGTTAAGATGTTTGTCACAGAATAAAAAGCATGTCAGTAATAAAAAACAAACAAAACAAAGTATGAGCAATGCAAACCATACATTCTGTGAACTGGGATCAACATAGTGAGCTCATATTGGCAAAGACTACCACTTTAACTGGTATTGAACTGATAAAAAACAAAAGTAGTCAAATAATGTCCAGATTGAAGAAATGGAAGGAATTGCGGTACATTGTTTACCCTACTCCCGCATTAACTAATAATAGGAATATGAATACTCAAGAAAAGGCATACAACACAGTTAGAAACGGTCAGGAGGGTTTTCAATATAAAGGACAAGCCGGGTGATCATCTAGTTACAGTCCTTGTTCAATATTTATCATGCACCCGGGATGTTCCTCTGACGCTAATGTCTCTAAATACAAAAGTGGAGAGCGAGGTTCATAAATGCTAAACATAGGGGATGCGCTTAAGAAGCGTGTCTAAACTAATTATTAATAAACATTCCAGGCTGCAGCGTTTCTCTAAAGTTTCTAACCGATTCCTCTCCTGCTGCAAACAACAATAGTCTCATACCCAACGTGTCCAATGAGCGGGTTCACTGTAGAAGTGGAGGCTGACCTGGTAGGGCTAGAGTCCATCGTGGAGAAACAGGAGCGAGAGGGATCTGAGGTGATCGGTGGAGAAATAGCAGGCCTTGTCGGATCGCCTACTGTATCGGGCCTCTTCTCAATCAGCTGCAACACAAGGGAGCTCTTTTCCGACCTCCAACCCCACTGCGAATTCACGTGTGTCTCCGAGCAACAATCAGTACCCTCTCCCAGCTCCTGAGCTAGACATATGAGATGCGCCTCAGATGCCGGTAAGTGAATGTTGGTGCCGAGCAGCTGTAGTGTGTTCATATTCAGAGGAGTCTTGCCCGGCACTGCTATCCCGCTCTCTGCTGGTTCTGTGTCTGGGCCTCCTCTTGTCATGCGAGCGGTAATAGGCGGCTTAAGCAGGGTATGATATGCGACCTCAGCATCTATGCCACAACTGTTAAGTGGAAGCTGGTGTGACAACACACGTAAGGATTCCGTAGCTTGATCCTCTGGATTGACCCTTAAGACTGTGTTATCGTTTGTATCGCTAACTGTTCCCCGCATCGCTGCTTGCATCGTAGCTGCTAGGTCAGAGAAACATTTATCCATATGTCGACCTAGGTCTTGTAGCAATAGATATAAAAGCTCGTGAGTCTCCTCCATAAAAGACATCGCTACAGACTGGTTCTAAGATCTCCCAGAATTAATTGTTGTATACAACGTAACAGAGATGGCGGTAAGGAATCTGCGCCACAAGGCCACTATAGTCTGGATCCTGGTATAGATGGGATTAATATCCCTGAATTTGGTCTTTTTGTAGTCCGCAAGTATTCATGCAGGTGGATGAATAATATTTTATATCAAGTGCCGACCAATATTCATGGGATGTAAGAAAGTTAGAGTCTCAGGCTAGAGATCCCACATTTTGCGTCCTCTCCCGTTGCTGGCTGGACACGCCCCCCAGTATTTACATCTTTATTTGGATATATGCTAATATATACATTTCTTTATTTTTGAAATATACAGAGTCTGGGGAGGAGCCAGCACAGCAACCACAGGCTCCTCCTTTTCCCAGGTATGAGAGTGGTGGAGATGACTCGCCACCTCGGAGAGAAGAAGAGGCCCCCCCTGAAGCAGAGGAAGAGGCCCCCCCTGAAGCAGTGGAAGAGGCCCCCCCTGAAGCAGTGGAAGAGGCCCCCCCTGAAGCAGAGGAAGAGGCCCCCCTGAAGCAGAAGAAGAGGCCCCTCAAGCACCAGCAGGCCGCCATGCACAAGTAGGCCGCCGTGCACAACAGGAGGAGATAGCCGAGGTGCAGGTGTTACTCGATTTCATCGAACAGATGCGTACCTCCCGGATGGAAAATATCCAAACTAGAACTCAGATGACCGAAGATCTTCATGGCATTCGAGAAGGACAAAGAGAAATTATAGAGATCCTTACAAGAATTGAACAAGGACAAATCTGGAGTTTACAGATTCAAGAAAATATGTTTAATTTCTTCCGGGAGGCGCATGCTGGGCCATCTGCTGCTGGGCCATCTGCTTCTGGTCCATCTCCTGCTGGGCCATCTCATCTTGGTACTCCTCCATCTCCTCTTCACCTTGGTCATCCCAGTACTACTCCTTCCCCTCTTCCGACAACATCTCCGATGAGAACTCGTCGGAGGGGGCAGTTGCCCCCCCGAGAGCCTCAGTCTTGTGGGAAGAGGGGAAGGAAGAGGAAGGAAGTATTTTTTGAGATGTTTATTTTGTATTTATTTAATGTGTAATGGATAGGTATGTGATGATGTGGTTTTCATACACTTGTGGACCACACTCTGTATATAATCTGCTTCTATAAGACCAGGTCCATGGAGGCAGATTGTTTGCAGAGTGTGGGTTACAAGAGTGTGGACACCACATCATCACATACCTATCCTTGTTCATGATATTGATTGGTTTCTGTAATGTGATGTCCAAACTGTTTCCCTAATCTCAAACAAAATGACCATTACAATTATACATGATGGCATATTACTGTTTGAATGCCAATAACACAGCTTAAAGGGACAGTCAGAACATTATTGTTTACAAAGAAAACACTGTATTACGCATTATCAAGTTTGAAACAAAAACATGGAGAATACACGTGTGACTTATGTGATTACCCTTGTATCTATGCCTATGAAAAATGACCACTTATTTATGTTATTCGGACATAACAACATTTCATACAATCAATGATCAATCCAGGGTAAATATGCTGTATGAGCTCAAGTTTTTCTATATCAAAATGCTATCAAAATGCCCTCTAGTGGTCAAAATGCATTCTGATTACATGCTCTCTTCAAGCTCTAAGAAATGAGCACACAAACCTCCTAGGTTTAGCTAGCAAATAAGAATAACCAGAGAACTATGATAAATTGGTGAGAAACGTTTGACATAATTTGTATTTTAAAAATTTCATTTTTCATAATGCAAATCATTATTGATTTTCTAGACTGTCCCTTTAAAAAATGACATATGCTAACATATACTAATTTCTTTCATGTAATTGGCAAGAATCCATGAGCTAGTGACGTATGGGATATACATTCCTACCAGGGGGGGCAAAGTTTCCCAAACCTCAAAATGCCTATAAATACACCCCTCACCACACCCACAATTCAGTTTTACAAACTTTGCCTCCCATGGAGGTGGTGAAGTAAGTTTGTGCTAGATTTCTACGTTGATATGCGCTTCGCAGCAGGCTGAAGCCCGGTTATCCTCTCAGAGTGCAGTGAATGTCAGAGGGATGTGAAGGGAGTATTGCCTATTGAATACCATGGTCTTCCTCTAGGGGATCTATTTCATAGGTTCTCTGTTATCGGTCGTAGAGATTTCTTCTCCTACCTCCCTTTTCAGATTGACGATATGCTCTTATATACCATTACCTCTAATGATTCTCGTTTCAGTACTGGTTTGGCTATCTACTTTATGTAGATGAGTGTCTTTGGGTAAGTAAGTCTTATTTTTATTTATGACACTCTCAGCTATGGTTTGGCACTTTATATGTAAAGTTCTAAATATGTTTTATACTATATTTGCCATGATTCAGGTCAATCAGTTTATTTTCCTTCTTTCAGACTGTCAGTTTAATTTTTTGGGAAAATGCATATGAATTAATATTTTTCTTACCTAAAATTTTCATTTAATTTTTTCCTCTAAATTGCGGGCTGTTAGGCTCGCTCGCGGGTGCAAAAAATGCTAGAATTTATTGCGTCATTTTTGGCGCAAGAGTTTTTTGGCGCGAGATTGACGTTTGTCTGACGTCAATAACGTCATTTCCGGCGTCGTAGTTGACGCCGGAAGTTTTCACGTAGTTGCGTCATTTTTGACTCTCGTGTTTGTTACAGACGGTTTTTTTTACATTATTTAAGTCTCACTTTTTAGTTGCTTCTGGTTTCTAGAGGCTTGTACTGTTTGCATTTTTTCCCATTCCTGAAACTGTCATTTAAGGAATTTGATAATTTTGCTTTATATGTTGTTTATTCTATTACATATTGCAAGATGTCACAACCTGACCCTGCATCAGAATCTACTTCTGGAAAGACGTTGCCTGATGTCGGTTCTACCAAAGCTAAGTGCATTTGTTGTAAACTTATGCTAACGGTTCCTCCGGCTGTAGTTTGTGTTAGTTGTCATGATAAACTTTCAAACGCAGATAATATTTCCATTAGTAATAATCCATTACCTGTTGTTGCTCCGTCAACATCTAATGTTCAGGATGTTCCTGTTAATGTAAAAGAATTTGTTTCTAATTCTATTCGGAAGGCTCTGTCTGTTATACCTCCTTCTAGTAAACGTAAAAGGTCTTTTAAAACTTCTCATAAATCAGATGAATTTTTAAATGACCGCCATCATTCTGACTTATCTATCTCTGATGAGGATCTTTCTGGATCAGAAGATTCTGCCTCAGATATTGACACTGATAAATCTTCATATTTGTTTAAGATGGAGTTTATTCGTTCTTTACTGAAAGAAGTGTTGATTGCATTAGATATGGAGGAGTCTAGTCCTCTTGATATTAAAACTAGTAAGCGTTTAAATTCGTTTTTTAAACCTCATGTAGTTATTCCAGAAGTTTTTCCAGTTCCTGATGCTATTTCAGATGTAATTTCTAGGGAGTGGAATAGTCTGGGTACTTCATTTACTCCTTCTCCAAGGTTTAAGAAATTGTACCCTTTGCCGTCTGATAGATTAGAGTTTTGGGAGAAAACCCCCAAAGTTGATGGGGCTATTTCTACTCTTGCTAAACGTACTACTATTCCTACGGCAGATAGTACTTCTTTTAAGGATCCTTTAGATAGGAAGCTTGAATCATTTCTAAGGAAGGCTTATTTATGTTCAGGTAATCTTCTTAGGCCTGCTATTTCTTTGGCTGATGTTGCTGCAGCTTCCACTTTCTGGTTGGAGGCTTTAGCACAACAAGTGTCGGACCATGATGCTTATAGCATTGTTAAACTTCTTCAACATGCTTATAACTTTGTTTGTGATGCCATTTTTGATATCATTAGGATTGATGTCAGGTATATGTCTTTAGCTATTTTAGCTAGAAGAGCTTTATGGCTTAAATCCTGGAATGCAGATATGACTTCTAAGTCAACGTTGCTTTCTCTTTCTTTCCAAGGTAATAAGTTATTTGGTTCTCAGTTGGATTCTATAATTTCAACTGTCACTGGGGGGAAAGGAGCTTTTTTGCCTCAGGATAAAAAATCTAAGGGTAAATATAGGGCTGCTAATCGTTTTCGTTCCTTTCGTCAGAATAAGGAACAGAAGCCTGACCCTTCCCCTAAAGGAACGGTCTCCGTTTGGAAACCTCCAGTCTGGAATAAATCCAAGCCTTTTAGGAAATCAAAACCAGCTCCCAAGTCCGCATGAAGGTGCGGCCCTCATTCCAGCACAGCTGGTAGGGGGCAGGTTACGATTTTTCAAAGATGTTTGGATCAGTTCGATTCAAAATCATTGTATTCAGAACATTGTTTCCCAAGGGTACAGAATAGGTTTCAAGATAAGACCTCCTGTGAGAAGATTCTTTCTCTCACGCATTCCAGTAAACCCAGTAAAGGCTCAGGCTTTTCTGAAATGTGTTTCAGACCTGGAGTCAGCTGGGGTAATTGTGCCAGTTCCAGATCTGGAACGGGGTCTGGGGTTTTATTCAAATCTGTTCATTGTACCGAAGAAAGAGAATTCTTTCAGGCCAGCTCTGGATCTAAAAATATTGAATCGTTATGTAAGGATACCAACATTCAAAATGGTGACTATAAGGACTATTCTGCCTTTTGTTCAGCAAGGGCATTATATGTCCACAATAGACTTACAGGATGCATATCTTCATATTCCTATTCATCCGGATCACTATCAGTTCCTGAGATTCTCTTTTCTAGACAAGCATTACCAATTTGTTGTTCTTCCTTTTGGCCTAGCAACAGCTCCAAGGATCTTTTCAAAGGTTCTCGGTGCCCTTCTCTCTGTAATCAGAGAGCAGGGTATTGCGGTATTTCCTTATTTGGACGATATCTTGGTACTTGCTCAGTCTTTACATTCTGCAGAATCTCATACGAATCAACTCGTGTTGTTTCTTCAGACATGGTTGGAGGATCAATTTACCAAAGAGTTCCTTGATTCCTCGGACAAGGGTAACCTTTTTGGGTTTCCAAATAGATTCAGTATCCATGACTATCAGGCCCATTTATCAAAGGTCTTGCGGACCTGATCCGACACTGCGGATCAGGTCCGCAAGACCTCGCTAAATGCGGAGAGCAATACGCTCTCCGCATTTAACATTGCACCAGCAGCTCACAAGAGCTGCTGGTGCAACGCCGCCCCCTGCTGACTCGCGGCCAATCGGCCGCCAGCAGGGAGCTGTCAATCAACCCGATCGTATTCGATCGGGTTGATGTCTGGCGATTCCTGTCCGCCTGTTCAGAGCAGGCGGACAGGGTTATGGAGCAGCGGTCTTTTGACCGCTGCTTCATAAGTTGTGTTTCTGGCGAGTCTGAAGACTCGCCAGAAACACGGCCCTTCAAGCTCCATACGGAGCTTGATAAATGGGCCTGTTTGTCTCTAACAGACAAAAGAAGTCTGAAATTGGTTTCAAAACATTCAGTCTCAATCATTCCCTTCGATAGCTTTGTATGCTGAACCAATGGTGCAGGGATTATAAAAAGATATCACAATTAATATCCTTAAATCCCAATGTTCGTTTTTCTCTGACTTGGTGGTTGGATCACCATCGTTTAGTTCACGGAGCCTCATTTGTTCGTCCAACCTGGACTGTGATCACAACAGTCATTCAGGTTGGGGAGCTGTTTGGGGATCTCTGACAGCGCAGGGGGTTTGGGAATCTCAGGAGGCGAGATTACCAATCAACATTTTGGAACTCTGTGCGATTTTCAGAGCTCTTCAGTTCTGGCCTCTTCTGAAGAGAGAATCGTTTATTTGTTTTCAGACAGACAATGTCACAACCGTGGCGTATGTCAATCATCAAGGTGGGACTCACAGTCCTCAGGCTATGAAAGAAGTATCTCGGATACTTGTATGGGCGGAATCCAGCTCCTGTCTAATCTCTGTGGTTCACATCCCAGGTATAGACAATTGGGAAGCGGATTACCTCAGACGCCAGACGTTACATCCGGGTGAATGGTCTCTTCATCCAGAGGTATTTCTTCAGATTGTTCAGATATGGGGACTTCCAGAAATAGATCTGATGGCTTCTCATCTAAACAGGAAACTTCCCTGGTATCTGTCCAGATCCAGGGATCCTCAGGCGGAAGCGGTGGATGCGTTGTCACTTCCTTGGAATTATCATCCGGCTTATATTTTTCCGCCTCTAGTTCTTCTTCCAAAAGTGATTTCCAAAATCATAATGGAACGTTCGTTTGTGCTGCTGGTGGCTCCAGCATGGCCACACAGGTTTTGGTATGTGGATCTCGTTCGGATGGCCAGTTGCCAACCTTGGACACTTCCGTTAAGGCCAGACCTTCTATCTCAAGGCCCATTTTCTCTTGTAAAGGTGTATCCAGTCCACGGGTTCATCCATTACTTGTGGGATATTCTCCTTCCCAACAGGAAGCTGCAAGAGGACACCCACAGCAGAGCTGTCTATATAGCTCCTCCCCTAACTGCCACCCCCAGTCATTCTCTTGCAGCTCTCGACAAGAAAGGAAGTATCAAGATGTGGTGAATTAGTGTAGTTATTTACCTTCAATCAAAAGTTTGTTATTTTTAAACGGTACCGGCGTTGTACTGTTTTTGCTCTCAGGCAGAAATTGGAAGAAGAATTCTGCCTGGAGGTTTGATGATCTTAGCGGTTTGTAACTAAGGTCCATTGCTGTTCTCACACATAACTGAAGAGTATGGAAAGAAAACTTCAGTTGGGGGGACGGTCTGCAGATTGCCTGCTTTGAGGTATGTTCAGTATATTTTTTTCTAGAGAGATGATAAGGTCTAGAAAATGCTGACAGTGCCTGGTATATTTGAGGTAAGCCTGATACAGTGATTTAACAGCAACTGGGATCATGCTTGCAAAAAAGGGTAATATTCATGTTAATACTCTTATTACTTAGTATAAAAACGTTTGCATGTTTTAGAGTAAAAACGTTTTTTCTCTGAGGGTGATAAATCTTTATTTCTTTCATGTAATTAGCAAGAGTCCATGAGCTAGTGACGTATGGGATATACATTCCTACCAGGAGGGGCAAAATTTCCCAAACCTTAAAATGCCTATAAATACACCCCTCACCACACCCACAATTCAGTTTTACAAGCTTTGCCTCCCATGGAGGTGGTGAAGTAAGTTTGTGCTTAAGATTCTTCGTTGATATGCGCTTCGCAACAGGTTGAAGCCCGGTTTTCCTCTCGAAGTGCAGCGAATGTCAGAGAGACGTGAAGAGAGTATTGCCTATTTGAATACAATGGTCTACCTCTAGGGGATCTATTTCATAGGTTCTCTGTTATCGGTCGTAGAGATTTCTTCTCCTACCTCCCTTTTCAGATCGACGATATACTCTTATATACCATTACCTCTACTTATTCTCGTTTCAGTACTGGTTTGGCTGTCTGCTATATGTAGACGAGTGTCCTGGGGTAAGTAAATCTTATTCTTTGTGACACTCTGCGCTATGGTTGGGCACTTTATATGTAAAGTTCTAAATATATGTCTATAAACGTATATTTGCCTTGATTCAGGATAATCAGTATTCCTTTTTAAATACAGACTAATAATGGGATAATGCATTTAATTATTTTTTTCTTACCTTGAAAAATTTCATTTGACCATTTTTTCCTGCATGCTGTTAGGCTCGCGGGGGCAGAAAATGTTTCTTTTTATTACGTCATTTTTGGCGCGAACTTTTTTTGGCGCTAAAAATGTTGTCATTTCCGGTGACGTAATTTACGCCGGAAGTTGTATTCTGTTACGCATGCGTATTCAGACATTTTTTTTGCGCCAAAAAAATGTGGGCGTCTTTTTTACTCACATTATTTAAACATTTCTTTTTCTTTGCTTCTGGTTCTAGAAGCTTATTTTTTGCATTCTTTCCCATTCCTGAAACTGTTATTTAAGGAATTTGATAATTTTGCTTTATATGTTGTTTTTTCTATTACATATTGCAAGATGTCTCACCCTGACCCTGGATCTAAATCCACTAATGGACAGACGCTGCCTGATGCTGGTTCTACCAAAGTTAAGTGTATATGTTGTAAACTTGTGGTAACTGTTCCTCCAGCTGTAGTTTGTGAAAGCTGTCATGATAAACTTTCCAATGCAGATTGTGTTTCCATTAGTAATAATCCTTTACCTGTTGTTGTTCCTTCAACATCTATTGTTCACAATGTTCCTGTTAATGTTAAATAATTTGTTTCTAATTCTATTAGGAAGGCTCTGTCTGTGATTCCTCCTTCCATTAAACGTAAAAGGTCTTTCAAAACTTCTCACACTTCAGATGAATTTTTAGGTGACCGCCATCATTCTGACTTATCTGTTTCTGATGAGGTTTTTTCCGGTTCAGAAGATTCTACTTCAGATATTGATACTGATAAATCTACATATTTATTTAAGATGGAGTTTATTCATTCATTACTTAAAGAAGTTTTGATTGCTTTAGATATGGAGGAGTCTAGTCCTCTTGATGCTAAACGTTTAAATTCGGTTTATAAACCTCATGTGTTAATTCCGGAAGTTTTTCCAGTTCCTGATGCTATCTCAGATGTGATTGCTAGGGAATGGGATAGTCTGGGTACTTCATTTACTCCTTCTCCAAGGTTTAAGAAATTGTACCCTGTGCCATCTGATAGATTGGAGTTTTGGGATAAAATCCCTAAAGTCGATGGGGCTATCTCTACTCTTGCCAAACGTACTGCTATTCCTACGGCAGATAGCACTTCGTTTAAAGATCCTTTAGATAGGAAAATTGAATATTTTTTAAGAAAAGCTTATTTATGTTCAGGTAATCTACTCAGACCTGCTATCTCTTTGGCTGATGTTGCAGCAGCTTCAACTTTCTGGTTGGAGGCTTTAGCGAAACAAGTCACAGATCATAATACATATGGCATTGTTAAACTTCTTCAACACGCTAATAACTTTGTCTGTGATGCCATTTTTGATATTTTTAGAGTTGATGTCCGGTATATGTCTTTAGCTATTTTAGCTAGACGAGCTTTATGGCTTAAATCCTGGAATGTAGATATGACTTCTAAGTCAACTTTGCTTTCTCTCTCTTTCCAAGGTAATACGTTGTTTGGTTCTCAGTTGGATTCTATAATTTCAACTGTTACTGGAGGGAAGGGTGCCTTTTTGCCTCAGGGCAAAAAAATATAAAGGTAATTATAGGGCTGCTAATCGTTTTCGTTCCTTTCGTCAGAATAAGGAGCAGAAGCCCGATCCTTCCCCTAAAGGAACAGTTTCCGGTTGGAAACCCAATCCAGTCTGGAATAAATCAAAGCCTTTCAGAAAGTCAAAACCAGCTCCTAAATCCGCATGAAGGTGCGGCCCTCATTCCAGCACAGCTGGTAGAGGGGGCAGGTTACGATTTTTCAAAGATGTTTGGATCAATTCGATTCACAATCTTTGGATTCAGAACATTGTTTCCCAAGGGTACAGAATAGGTTTCAAGGTAAGACCGCCTGTGAGAAGATTTTTCCTCTCACGCATTCCAGTAAATCCAGTGAAGACTCAGGCGTTTCTGAAATGTGTTTCAGACCTAGAGTTAGCTGGGGTAATTATACCAGTTCCAGTTCTGGAACAAGGTCTGGGGTTTTATTCAAATCTATTCATCATACTAAAGAAAGAGAATTCTTTCAGACCAGTTCTGGACCTAAAGATATTGAATTGTTATGTAAGGATACCAACATTCAAAATGGTGACTATAAGAACTATTCTGCCTTTTGTTCAGCAAGGGCATTATATGTCTACAATAGACTTACAGGATGCATACCTGCATATTCCAATTCATCCAGATCACTATCAGTTTCTGAGATTCTCTTTTCTAGACAAGCATTACCAGTTTATTGCTCTTCCATTTGGTCTAGCAACAGCGCCAAGGATCTTTTCGAAGGTTGTCGGTGCCCTTCTCTCTGTAATCAGAGAACAGGGTATTGCGGTATTTCCTTATTTGGACGATATCTTGGTACTTGCTCAGTCTTCACATTCTGCAGAATCTCATTCGAATCAACTTGTGTTGTTTCTTCAAAATCATGGTTGGAGGATCAATTTGCCAAAGAGTTCCTTGATTCCTCAGACAAGGGTAACCTTTTTAGGTTTCCAAATAGATTCAGTGTCCATGACTTTGTCTCTGACAGAAAAGAGACGTCTGAAATTGGTTTCAGCCTGTCGAAGCCTTCAGTCTCAATCGTTCCCTTCGGTAGCATTATGCATGGAGATTTTAGGTCTCAAGACTGCTGCATCGGACGCGATCCCTTTTGCTCGTTTTCACACGAGACCACTCCAGCTTTGTATGCTGAACCAGTGGTGCAGGGATTATACAAGGATATCACAAATAATATCCTTAAATCCCAATGTTCGATCATCTCTAACTTGGTGGTTGGATCACCATTGTTTAATTCAAGGGGCCTCTTTTGTTCGTCCAACCTGGACTGTGATCTCAACAGATGCGAGTCTATCAGGTTGGGGAGCTGTATGGGGATCTCTGACAGCGCAAGGGGTTTGGGAATCTCAGGAGGCCAGATTACCAATCAACATTTTGGAACTCCGTGCGATTTTCAGAGCTCTTCAATTTTGGCTTCTTCTGAAGAGAGGTGTAGACAATTGGGAAGCGGATTATCTCAGTCGCCAGACGTTACATCCGGGCGAATGGTCTCTTCATCCAGAGATTTTTCTTCAGATTGTTCGAATCTGGGGTCTTCCAGAAATAGATCTGATGGCCTCTCATCTGAACAAGAAACTTCCCAGGTATCTGTCCAGATCCCGGGATACTCAGGCGGAAGCAGTGGATGCGTTGTCACTTCCTTGGAATTATCATCCTGCTTATATCTTCCCGCCTCTAGTTCTTCTTCCAAAAGTGATCTCCAAAATTCTATTGGAGCGTTCATTTGTACTGCTGGTGGCTCCAGCATGGCCACACAGGTTTTGGTTTGCGGATCTCGTTCGGATGGCCAGTTGCCAACCTTGGACACTTCCATTAAGACCAGACCTTCTATCTCAAGGCCCATTTTTCCATCAGGATCTTAAATCATTAAATTTGAAGGTATGGAGATTGAACGCTTGCTCCTCAGTCACAGAGGTTTCTCTGACTCAGTGATTAACACTATGTTACAGGCTCGTAAATCCGTCTCTAGGAAGATTTATTATCGAGTTTGGAAGATTCACATCTCTTGGTGTTTTTCTTATGAATTTTCCTGGCATTCTTTCAGAATTCCTAGAATTTTACAATTTCTTCAGGATGGCTTGGATAAAGGTTTGTCTGCAAGTTCTTTGAAGGGACAAATCTCTGCTCTTTCTGTTCTTTTTCACAGAAAGATTGCTAATCTTCCTGATATTCATTGTTTTGTACAGGCTTTGTCTCGTATCAAACCTGTCATTAAGTCGATCTCTCCTCCTTGGAGTCTTAATTTGGTTTTGAAAGCTTTGCAGGCTCCTCTGTTTGAGCCTATGCATTCTCTGGACATTAAATTACTTTCCTGGAAAGTATTGTTCCTTTTGGCTATCTCTTCTGCTAGAAGAGTTTCTGAGTTATCTGCTCTTTCTTGTGAATCTCCTTTTCTGATTTTTCATCAGGATAAGGCAGTGTTACAGACCTCTTTTCAATTTTTACCTAAGGTTGTGAATTCTAACAACATTAGTAGAGAAATTGTTGTTCCTTCATTGTGTCCTAATCCTAAGAATTCTAAGGAAAGATCGTTACATTCTTTGGATGTAGTTAGAGCTTTGAAATACTATGTTGAAGCTACTAAAGATTTTAGGAAGACTTCCAGTCTATTTGTTATCTTTTCTGGTTCCAGGAAAGGTCAGAAGGCTTCCGCCATTTCTTTGGCGTCTTGGTTAAAGTCTTTGATTCATCATGCTTATGTAGAGTCGGGTAAGTCCCCGCCTCAAAGGATTACGGCTCATTCTACTAGGTCAGTTTCTACTTACTGGGCTTCTAGGAATGAAGCTTCTGTTGATCAGATTTGCAAAGCAGCGACTTGGTCTTCTTTGCATAGTTTTACTAAATTCTACCATTTTCATGTGTTTTCTTCTTCTGAAGCAGTTTTTGGTAGAAAAGTACTTCAGGCAGCTGTTTTTATTTGATTCGTCTGCTTATAATTTCAGTTTTTTTCATTATAAAGATTAAAACTTTTGATTTGGGTTGTGGATTATTTTTCAGCGGAATTGGCTGTCTTTATTTTATCCCTCCCTCTCTAGTGACTTTTGCGTGGAAGTTCCACATCTTGGGTATCTGCTATCCCATACGTCACTAGCTCATGGAATCTTGCTAATTATATGAAAGAAAACATAATTTATGTAAGAACTTACCTGATAAATTCATTTCTTTCATATTAGCAAGAGTCCATGAGACCCACCCTTTTTTTGTGGTGGTTATGATTTTTTTGTATAAAGCACAATTATTCCAATTCCTTATTTTTGATGCTTTCGCTCCTTTTTTATCACCCCACTTCTTGGCTATTCGTTAAACTGAATTGTGGGTGTGGTGAGGGGTGTATTTATAGGCATTTTAAGGTTTGGGAAACTTTGCCCCTCCTGGTAGGAATGTATATCCCATACGTCACTAGCTCATGGACTCTTGCTAATATGAAAGAAATGAATTTATCAGGTAAGTTCTTACATAAATTATGTTTTTGGGGCCTAGTTTTCCACATGGCTTGTTAGGTCACTCCTAAAAAAGGCCCCCTGACTTTCAGTGCATGGTGGGAGGGGCCTATTTTCACGCACTTTATGCGCAGTTAATCTTCAGACTGAGACATACAGCTTCCCTAAAGGAGTCCTCTGGCGTCTAGGACCAATATAGAGGGTGTTTTTCCTGCAAAAAATCGTGTTTAAGGGCAGGTAGGGCCACAGCAGAGCTGTGGCAGTGTGTTTGACTGTTTTTTAACGTTTTTTCTGTTTTTCTAATCCGTTTTGGGGCCTAAGGGGTTAATCATCCATTTGCAAGTGGATGCAATGCTGCTTTAGTCTCTTTTACACACTGTAAAAATTTCATAGAGTTTACTACTTTTTATCACTGTTTTGCAGTTTATGAGGTAGTTTTTTTCTCTTAAAGGTACAGTACCGTTTTTATTTAATTGCTTTTTCACATTTATTAAAGTGTTTTCCAAGCTTGCTGGTCTCATTACTAGTCTGTTAAACATGTCTGACATAGAGGAAACTCCTTGTTCATTATGTTTAGAAGCCATTGTGGAACCCCCTCTTAGAATGTGTGCCAAATGCACTGACCTTTCTATAAGTTATAAAGACCATATTATGGCTTTTAAAGATTTATCACCAGAGGTTTCTCAGACTGACAAAAGGGAGGTTAAACTCCCTAGCTCTCCCAATGTGTCAGAACCTATATCTCCCGCGCAAGTGACGCCAAGTACATCTGGCGCGTCCAATGCATTTACCTTACAAGACATGGTGGCAGTTATGAATCATACCCTCACAGAGGTATTGTCCAAACTGCCAGGGTTACAAGGAAAGCGAGACAGCTCTGGGGCTAGAACAAATACAGAGCTTTCTGACGCTTTAGTAGCTATGTCTGATATACCCTCACAATGTACAGAAGCCGAAGCAGGAGAGCTTTTATCTGTGGGTGACATTTCTGATTCAGGGAAGGCGTTACTCCAGTCTGACTCTGAAATGACAGCATTTTAACTTGAACACCTCCGCTTGTTGCTCAAGGAGGTTTTAGCAACTCTGGACGACTGTGACACCATTGTAGTCCCAGAGAAATTGTGTAAAATGGACAAATACTTTGCAGTGCCGGTTTACACTGATGTTTTCTTTCATGTAATTAGCAAGAGTCCATGAGCTAGTGACGTATGGGATATACATTCCTACCAGGAGGGGCAAAGTTTCCCAAACCTCAAAATGCCTATAAATACACCCCTCACCACACCCACAAATCAGTTTTACAAACTTTGCCTCCTATGGAGGTGGTGAAGTAAGTTTGTGCTAGATTCTACGTTGATATGCGCTCCGCAGCAGGTTGGAGCCCGGATTTCCTCTCAGCGTGCAGTGAATGTCAGAGGGATGTGAAGAGAGTATTGCCTATTTGAATTCAATGATCTCCTTCTACGGGGTCTATTTCATAGGTTCTCTGTTATCGGTCGTAGAGATTCATCTCTTACCTCCCTTTTCAGATCGACGATATACTCTTATATATATACCATTACCTCTGCTGATTTTCGTTTCAGTACTGGTTTGGCTTTCTACAACATGTAGATGAGTGTCCTGGGGTAAGTAAGTCTTATTTTCTGTGACACTCTAAGCTATGGTTGGGCACTTTTTTATAAAGTTCTAAATATATGTATTCAAACATTTATTTGCCTTGACTCAGGATGTTCAACTTTCCTTATTTCAGACAGTCAGTTTCATATTTGGGATAATGCATATGAATAAATCAATTTTTTCTTACCTTAAAATTTGACTGTGGGCTGTTAGGCTCGCGGGGGCTGAAAATGCTTCATTTTATTGCGTCATTCTTGGCGCTGACTTTTTTGGCGCAAATTTTTTTTTTCTGTTTCCGGCGTCATACGTGTTGCAGGAAGTTGCGTCATTTTTTGACGTTCTTTTGCGCCAAAAGTGTCGGCGTTCCGGATGTGGCGTCATTTTTGGCGCCAAAAGCATTTAGGCGCCAAATAATGTGGGCGTCATTTTTGGCGCTAAAAAATATGGGCGTCGTTATTGTCTCCACATTATTTAAGTCTCATTATTTATTGCTTCTGGTTGCTAGAAGCTTGTTCACTGGCATTTTTTCCCATTCCTGAAACTGTCATTTAAGGAATTTGATCAATTTTGCTTTATATGTTGTTTTTTCTATTACATATTGCAAGATTTCCCACGTTGAAACTGAGTCAGAGGATACTTCTGGAAAATCGCTGCCTGGGGCTGGAGCTACCAAAGCTAAGTGTATCTACTGTAAACTTATGGTATCTGTTCCTCCAGCTGTTGTTTGTACTGTTTTGTCATGACAAACTGTTAAATGCAGATTATATTTCCTTTAGTATTGTTACATTACCTGTTGCTGTTCTGTCAACATCTAATACTCAGAGTGTTCCTGATAACATAAGAAATTTTGTTTCTAATCCATTAAGAAGGCTATGTCTGTTATTCCTCCTTCTAGTAAACATAAAAAGTCTTTTAAAACTTCTCATTTTTCAGATGAATTTTTAAATGAACATCATCATTCTGATTCTGATAATGGTTCTTATGATTCAAAGGAGTCTGTCTCAGAGGTTGATGCTGATAAATCTTCATATTTATTTAAAATGAAATTTATTCGTTCTTTACTTAAAGAAGTCTTAATTGCATTAGAAATTGAGGATTCTGGTCCTCTTGTTTCTAAATCTAAACGTTTAAATAAGGTTTTTAAATCTCCTGTAGTTATTCCAGAAGTTTTTTCCTGTCCCTAGTGCTATTTCTGTAGTAATTTCCAGGGAATGGAATAATTTGGGTAATTCATTTACTCCTTTTAAACGTTTTAAGCAATTATATCCTGTGCCATCTGACAGATTAGAGTTTTGGGACAAAAATCCCTAAAGTTGATGGGGCTGTCTCTACTCTTGTTAAGCGTACTACTATTCCTACGGCAGATGGTACTTCCTTAAGGATCCTTTAGATAGGTAAATTAAATCCTTTCTAAGAAAAGCTTACTTGTGTTCAGGTAATCTTCTTAGACCTGCTATATTTTTAGCGAATGTTGCTGCAGCTTCATCTTTTGGTTAGAAGCTTTAGCGCAACAAGTAACAGATCATAATTCTCATAGCATTTTTATTCTTCAACATGCTAATAATTTTATTTGTAATGCCATTTTTGATGTCATTAGAGTTGATGTCAGGTATATGTCTCTAGCTATTTTAGCTAGAAGAGCTTTATGGCTTAAGACTTGGAATGCTGATATGTCTTTTAAGTCTACTCTGCTTTCCCTTTCTTTCCAGGGTAATAATCATTTTTCGTTCCTTTCGTCACAAGGAACAAAAACCTGATCCTTTGGAAACTATCTCCAGTCTGGAATATATCCAAGCCTTTTAGAAAATCAAAGCCATCTCCTAAGTCCACATGAAGGTGCGGCCCTCTTTCCAGCTCAGCTGGTAGGGGGCAGATTACGTTTTTTCTAAGAAATTTGGTTCAATTCCGTTCACAATCTTTGGATTCAGAACATTGTTTCAGAAGGGTGCAGAATTGGCCCTAAGATAAGGCCTCCTGCTAAGAGATTTTTTTCTTTCCCGTGTCCCAGTATTCCCAGCGAAGGCTCAAAAATTTCTGAAATGTGTTTCAGATCTAGAGTTGACTGGGGTAATTTTGCCAGTTCCAGTTCTGGAACAGGGACTGGGGTTTTTATTCAAATCTCTTCATTGTACCAAAGAAGGATAATTCCTTCAGACCAGTTCTGGATCTAAAAATATTGAATCGTTATGTAAGGATACCAACATTCAAAATGGTAACTGTAAGGACTATCCTGCCTTTTGTTCAACAAGGGCATTATATGTCTACTATAGATTTACAGGATGCATATCTGCATATTCTGATTCATCCAGATCACTATCAGTTTCTGAGATTCTCTTTCCTAGACAAGCATTATCAGTTTGTGGCTCTGCCGTTTGGCCTAGCTACAGCTCCAAGAATTTTTACGAAGGTTCCCGGTGCCCTTCTGTCTGTAATCAGAGATCAGGGTTTTGTGGTATTCCTTATTTGGACGATATCTTGGTACTTGCTCAGTCTTCACATTTAGCAGAATCTCATTCGAATCGACTTGTGTTGTTTTCTTCAACATCATGGTTGGAGGATCAATTTACCAAAACGTTCATTGATTCCTCAGAATTAGGTAACCTTTTTAGGTTTTCAGATAGTTTCAGTATCCATAACTCTATCTTTGATAGACATGAGACGTCTAAAGTTGATATCAGCTTGTCGAAACCTTCAGTCACAATCTTTCCCTTCGGTAGCCTTATGCATGGAAATTCTAGGTCTTATGACTGCGGCATCGGACGCGATCCCCTTTGCTCGTTTTCACATGCGGCCTCTTCAGCTCTGTATGCTGAACCAGTGGTGCAGGGATTACACAAAGATATCTCAATTAATATCTTTAAAACCGATTGTACGACACTCTCTGACGTGGTGGACAGATCACCATTGTTTAGTTCAGGGGGCTTCTTTTGTTTTTCCGACCTGGACTGTAATTTCAACAGATGCAAGTCCTACAGGATGAGGAGCTGTGTGGGGGTCTCTGACAGCACAAGGGGTTTGGGAATCTCAGGAGGTGAGATTACCGATCAATATTTTGGAACTCCGTGCAATTTTCAGAGCTCTTCAGTCTTGGCCTCTTCTAAAGAGAGAATCGTTCTTTTGTTTTCAGACAGACAATGTCACAACTGTGGCATACATCAATCATCAAGGAGGGACTCACAGTCCTCTGGCTATGAAAGAAGTATCTCGAATTCTGGTATGGGCGGAATCCAGCTCCTGTCTAGTTTCTGCGGTTCATATCCCAGGTATAGACAATTGGGAAGCGGATTATCTCAATCGCCACACGTTTCATCCGGGCGAATGGTCTCTTCTCCCAGAGGTATTTCTTCAGATTGTTCAAATATGGGGTCTTCCAGAAATAGATCTGATGGCTTCTCATCTAAACAAGAAACTTCCCAGGTATCTGTCCAGATCCAGGGATTCTCAAGCGGAAGCGGTGGATGCGTTGTCACTTCTTTGGAAGTATCATCCTGCCTATATCTTTCCGCCTCTAGTTCTTCTTCCAAGAATAATCTCCAAGATTCTGAAGGAATGCTCATTTGTTCTGCTGGTGGCTCCAGCATGGCCTCACAGGTTTTTTGGTATGCGGATCCGGTCCGGATGGCCTCTTGCCAACCGTGGACTCTTCCGTTAAGACCAGACCTTCTGTCACAAGGTCCTTTTTTTCCATCAGGATCTCAAATCCTTAAATTTAAAGGTATGGAGATTGAACGCTTGATTCTTAGTCAAAGAGGTTTCTCTGACTCTGTGATTATTACTATGTTCCAGGCTCGTAAATCCGTATCTAAGGAGATATATTATAGAGTCTGAAAGACTTATATTTCTTGGTGTCTTTCTCATCATTTTTCCTGGCATTCTTTTAGAATTCCGAGAATTTTACAGTTTCTTCAGGTTGGTTTGGATAAAGGTTTGTCTGCAAGTTCCTTGAAAGACAAATCTCTGCTCTTTCTGTTCTTTTTCACAGAAAGATTGTTAATCTTCCTGATATTCATTGTTTTGTACAAGCTTTGGTTCGTATAAAACCTGTCATTAAGTCATTTTCTCCTCCTTGGAGTTTGAGTTTGTTTCTGGAGGCTCTTCAAGCTCCTCCTTTTGAACCTATGCATTCTTTTGGTCATTTATTTACTTTCTTGTAAAGTTTTGTTCCTTTTGGCCATCTCTTCTGCCAGAAGAGTTTCTGAATTATCTGCTCTTTCTTGTGAATCTCCTTTTCTGATTTTTCATCAGGATAAGGCGGTGTTGCGAACTTCTTTTTAATTTTTTTCCTAAGGTTGTGAATTCTAACAACATTAGTAGAGAAATTGTGGTTCCTTCATTATGTCTTAATTCTAAGAATTTAAGGAGAAATCATTGTTTTCTTTGGATGTAGTTAGAGCTTTGAAATATTATGTTGAAGCTACTAAGAATTTTCAAAAGACTTCTAGTCTATTTGTTAACTTTTCCGGTTCTAGGAAAGGTCAGAAGGCTTCTGCCATTTCTTTGGCATCTTGGTTGATATCTTTATTTCATCATGCTTATGTCGAGTCGGGTAAAACTCTGCCTCAAAGGATTTCAGCTCATTCTACTAGGTCAGTTTCTACTTCCTGGGCGTTTAGGAATGAAGCTTCGGTTGTTCAGATTTGCAAAGCAGCAACTTGGTCTTCTTTGCATACTTTTACTAAATTCTACCATTTTGATGTGTTTTCTTCTTCTGAAGCAGTTTTTGGTAGAAAAGTACTTCAGGCAGCTGTTTCAGTTTTGATTCTTCTGCTTATATTTTAAGTTTTAAACTTTGTTTGGGTGTGGATTATTTTCAGCGGAATTGGCTGTCTTTATTTTATCCCTCCCTCTCTAGTGACTCTTGCGTGGAAGATCCACATCTTGGGTAGTCATTATCCCATACGTCACTAGCTCATGGACTCTTGCTAATTACATGAAAGAAAACATAATTTATGTAAGAACTTACCTGATAAATTAATTTTTTTCATATTAGCAAGAGTCCATGAGGCCCACCCTTTTTTTGTGGTGGTTATGATTTTTTTTTTGTATAAAGCACAATTATTCCAATTCCTTATATTTATGCTTCGCACTTTTTTCTTATCACCCCACTTCTTGGCTATTCGTTAAACTGATTTGTGGGTGTGGTGAGGGGTGTATTTATAGGCATTTTGAGGTTTGGGAAACTTTGCCCCTCCTGGTAGGAATGTATATCCCATATGTCACTAGCTCATGGACTCTTGCTAATATGAAAGAAATGAATTTATCAGGTAAGTTCTTACATAAATTATGTTTTTCCAATCCCTAAGAGGTTTTCAGAAATTATTACGAAGGAATGGGATAGACCAGGTGTACCATTCTCTCCCCCTCCTGCGTTTAAAAGGATGTTTCCCATAGATGCCGCTACACGGGATTCGTGGCAGACGGTCCCTAAGGTGGAGGGAGCAGTATCTACCCTAGCTAAGCGTACAACTATCCCCGTCGAGGACAGTTGTGCTTTCCTAGATCCAATGGATAAAAAATTAGAGGGTTTCCTTAAGAAAATCTTTATACAACAAGGTTTTATTCTCCAGCCTCTTGCATGCCCCAGTCACTGCTGCAGCGGCTTTCTGGTTCGAGTCTCTTGAAGAGGCTCTTCAGGTGGAGACCCCGTTGGATGATATCCTAGACAGGCTTAAAGCTCTTAAGTTAGCCAATTTATTTATTTCTGACGCTGTGTTTCATTTAACTAAGCTAATGGCTAAGAATTCAGGTTTTGCCATTCAGGCGCGTAGGGCGCTATGGCTTAAATCCTGGTCAGCTGATGTTACTTCAAAGTCTAAGCTTCTCAACATTCCCTTCAAGGGGCAGACCCTATTCGGGCCTGGACTGAAGGAGATCATTTCTGATATTACTGGAGGGAAAGGCCACGCCCTTCCCCAGGATAGGTCCAACAAATTAAGGACCAAACAGACTAATTTTCGTTCCTTTCGGAACTTCAAGAGTGGTGCAGCTTCAACTTCTTCTACTACAAAACAAGAAGGACATTCTGCCCAGTCCAAGCCAGTCTGGAGACCTAACCAGGCTTGGAGCAAGGGAAAGCAGGCCAAAAAACCTGCTGCTGCCTCTAAGACAGCATGAAGGAGTAGCCCCCAATCCGGGACCGGATTTAGTTGGGGGCAGACTTTCTCTCTTCGCCCAGGCTTGGGCAAGAGATGTCCAGGATCCCTGGGCTCTGGAGATTGTTTCCCAGGGATATCTTTTGGATTTCAAAGCATCATCTCCAAAATTGAGATTTCATCTCTCACAATTATCTGCAAACCAGATAAAGAGAGAGGCATTCTTACGTTGTGTTCAAGACCTTCTGGTCATGGGAGTGATCCACCCAGTTCCAAGGGAGGAACAGGGGCAAGGATTCTATTAAAATCTGTTTATAGTTCCCAAAAAAGAGGGAACTTTCAGACCAATCTTGGATCTCAAGATCCTAAACAAATTTCTCAGGGTCCCATCCTTCAAGATGGAGACTATTTGAACCATCCTACCTTTGATCCAGGAGGGTCAATATATGACTACCGTGGACTTAAAGGATGCTTATATCCACATTCCGATACACAGAGATCATCATCGGTTTCTCAGGTTTGCCTTCATAGACAGGCATTACCAGTTTGTGGCTCTTCCCTTCGGGTTAGCCACGGCACCAAGAATCTTTACAAAGGTTTTAGGGTCCCTACTGGCGGTTCTAAGGCCACGGGGCATAGCGGTGGCCCCTTACCTAGACGACATTCTGATACAGGCGTCGACTTTTCAAATCGCCAAGTCCCATATGGACATTGTTTTGGCCTTTCTGAGGTCTCACGGGTGGAAGGTGAACGAAGAAAAGAGTTCTCTCTCCCCTCTCACAAGAGTTTCCTTCCTAGGAACTCTGATAGATTCAGTAGAAATGAAGATTTTTCTGACAGAGGTCAGATTATCAAAGTTTCTAACTTCCTGCCGTGCTCTTTATTCCACTTCTCAGCCATCAGTGGCTCAGTGTATGGAAGTAATCGGCTTAATGGTAGCGGTAATGGACATAGTTCCGTTTGCCCGCCTACATCTCAGACCACTGCAACTTTGCATGCTCAATCAGTGGAATGGGGATTACACAGATTTGTCCCCTCTGCTAAATCTGGATCAAGAGACCAGAGATTCTCTTCTCTGGTGGCTATCTCGGGTCCATCTGTCCAGGGGAATGAGCTTCCGCAGGCCAGAATGGACTATAGTGATGACAGATGCCAGCCTTCTGGACTGGGGCGCAGTCTGGAACTCCCTGAAGGCTCAGGGTTCGTGGACTCAGGAGGAAGCCCTCCTTCCGATAAACATTCTGGAACTAAGAGCGATATTCAATTTCTTCAGGCTTGGCCTCAGCTAGCTGCGGTCAGGTTCATCAGATTTCAGTCGGACAACATCACGACTGTAGCCTATATCAACCATCAGGGGGGTACAAAGAGCCCCCTGGCGATGTTGGAGGTTTCAAAGATAATTCTATGGGCAGAGGTTCACTCTTGCCATCTCTCAGCTATCCATATCCCAGGAGTATAGAACTGGGAGGCGGATTTTTTAAGTCGGCAGACTTTTCATCCGGGGGAGTGGGAACTCCATCCGGAGGTATTTGCCCAGTTGATTAATCTATGGGGCAAACCAGAACTGGATCTCATGGCGTCTCGTCAGAACGCCAAGCTTCCTTGTTACGGGTCCAGGTCCAGGGATCCCAAGGCAGCGCTTATAGATGCTCTAGCAGCGCCCTGGTCCTTCAGCCTGGCTTATGTGTTTCCACCGTTTCCTCTGCTCCCTCGTCTGATTGCCAAGATCAAGCAGGAGAGAGCTTCGCTGATTTTGATAGCTCCTGCGTGGCCACGCAGGACTTGGTATGCAGATCTGGTGGACATGTCATCCTTTCCACCATGGACTCTGCCGCTGAGACAGGACATTCTACTTCAAGGTCCTTTCAAACATCCAAATCTAATTTCTCTGCGTCTGACTGCTTGGAGATTGAACGCTTGATTCTATCAAAGCGTGGTTTTTCCGAGTCGGTCATTGATACCTTAATTCAGGCTTGAAAGCCTGTCCCCAGGAAAATCTATCATAAGATATGGTGTAAATATCTTCATTGGTGTGAATCCAAGGGTTACTCATGGAGTAAAGTCAGGATTCCTAGAATATTATCTTTTCTCCAGGAGGGATTGGAGAAAGGATTGTCTGCTAGTTCCTTAAAGGGACAGATCTCTGCTCTGTCTATTCTTTTGCACAAACGTCTGGCTGAGGTTCCAGATGTTCAGGCGTTTTGTCAGGCTTTATTTAGAATTAAGCCTGTGTTTAAACCTGTTGCTCCGCCATGGAGTTTAAATTTAGTTCTTAAGGTTCTTCAAGGGGTTCCATTTGAACCTCTGCATTCCATAGATATTAAACTTTTATCTTGCAAAGTTCTGTTTCTAGTAGCTATCTCCTCGGCTCGAAGAGTTTCGGAGTTGTCTGCTTTACAGTGTGATTCTCCTAATCTGATTTTCCATGCAGATAAGGTAGTTTTGTGTACCAAACCTGGGTTTCTTCCTAAGGTAGTAACTAATAAGAACATCAATCAGGAGATTGTTGTTCCTTCATTATGTCCTAATCCTTCCTCAAAGAAGGAACGTCTTTTACACAATCTTGATGTGGTTCGTGCTTTAAAGTTTTATTTACAAGCTACGAAGGATTTTCGTCAAACATCTGCTTTGTTTGTTGTCTACTCTGGACAGAGGAGAGGCCAAAAGGCTTCGGCAACTTCTCTATCTTTTTGGCTAAGAAGTATAATACGCTTAGCTTATGAGCTTTGCTTATGAGAAAAGAATTACAGCTCATTCCACTAGAGCGGTAGGTTCCACATGGGCTTTTAAAAATGAGGCCTCTGTTGAACAGATTTGTAATGCGGCGACTTGGTCTTCGCTTCATACCTTTTCTAAATTCTACAAATTCGATACTTTTGCTTCTTCGGAGGCTATTTTTTGGAGAAAGGTCTTATAGGCAGTGGTGCCTTCTGTTTAAGGGCCTGCCTTGTCCTTCCCTTCATCCGTGTCCTAAAGCTTTGGTATTGGTATCCCACAAGTAAGCAAGTCATAAATAACTACAGTCACCACTGCACCCTATAGTTTCTCCTTTTTTCTTGCTTGTCTTCGGTCGAATGACGGGGTGGCAGTTAGGGGAGGAGCTATATAGACAGCTCTGCTGTGGGTGTCCTCTTGCAGCTTCCTGTTGGGAAGGAGAATATCCCACAAGTAATGGATGAAACCGTGGACTGGATACACCACAAGAGAAATAAATTTATCAGGTAAGCATAAATTTTGTTTTTCCATCAGGATCTCAAATCATTAAATTTGAAGGTATGGAAATTTAACGCTTAATACTTAGTCATAGAGGTTTCTCTGACTCCGTGATTAATACTATGTTACAGGCTCGTAAATCTGTGTCTAGAAAGATTTATTACCGAGTTTGGAAGACTTACATTTCATGGTGTTCTTCTCATAAATTCTCTTGGCATTCTTTTAGAATTCCTAGAATTTTACAGTTTCTTCAGGATGGTTTGGATAAGGGTTTGTCTGCAAGTTCCTTGAAAGGACAAATCCTGCTCTTTCTGTTCTGTTTCACAGAAAAATTGCTAATCTTCCTGATATTCATTGTTTTGTACAGGCTTTGGTTCATATCAAGCCTGTCATTAATCAATCTCTCCTCCTTGAAGTCTTAATTTGGTTTTGAGGGCTTTACAGGCTCCTCCGTTTGAGCCTATGCATTCTCTGGACATTAAATTACTTTCTTGGAAAGTCTTGTTCCTTTTGGCCATCTCTTCTGCTAGAAGAGTTTCTGAGTTATCTGCTCTTTCTTGTGAGTCTCCTTTTCTGATTTTTCATCAGGATAAGGCGGTTTTGCGGACTTCATTTAAATTTTTACCTAAAGTTGTGAATTCTAACAACATTAGTAGATAAATGTTTGTCCCTTCGTTGTGTCCTAATCCTAAGAATTCTCTGGAGAGATCTTTACATTCTTTGGATGTAGTAAAAGCTTTGAAATATTATGTTGAAGCTACTAAAGATTTCAGAAAGACCTCTAGTCTATTTGTTATCTTTTCTGGTTCTAGGAAAGGTCAGAAGGCTTCTGCCATTTCTTTGGTGTCTTGGTTAAAGCTTTTGATTCATCATGCTTATGTGGAGTCGGGTAAATCCCCTCCTCAAAGGATTACGGCTCATTCTACTAGGTCAGTTTCTACTTCCTGGGCTTTTAAGAATGAAGCTTCTGTTGATCAGATTTGCAAAGCAGCAACTTGGTCTTCTTTGCATACTTTTACTAAATTCTACCATTTTGATGTTTTTTCCTCCTCAGAAGCAGTTTTTGGTAGAAAAGTACTTCAGGCAGCTGTTTCAGTTTGATTCTTCTGCTTATAATTTCAGTTTTTTTCATTATAAAGATTAAAACTTTTTGATTTGGGTTGTGGATTGTTTTTTCAGCGGAATTGGTTGTCTTTATTGTATCCCTCCCTCTCTAGTGACTCTTGCGTGGAAGTTCCACATCTTGGGTATCTGCTATCCCATACGTCACTAGCTCATGGACTCTTGCCAATTACGTGAAAGAAAACATAATTTATGTACCTGATAAATTCATTTATTTCATATTGGCAAGAGTCCATGAGGCCCACCCTTTTTTTGTGGTGGTTATGATTTTTTTGTATAAAGCACAATTATTCCAATTCCTTGTTTGATGCTTTCGCTCCTTTCTTATCACCCCACTTCTTGGCTATTCGTTAAACTGAATTGTGGGTGTGGTGAGGGGTGTATTTATAGGCATTTTGAGGTTTGGGAAACTTTGCCCCTCCTGGTAGGAATGTATATCCCATACGTCACTAGCTCATGGACTCTTGCCAATATGAAAGAAATGAATTTATCAGGTAAGTTCTTACATAAATTATGTTATTTTGTGATTGTTGGTATATCTACATGTACTTGTTCAAACAAGAAATATTGGAATAGGATTTCTATTGACGTGTTAAATAAAGTCTATTTTCTTAAAGAGACATTATTGTGTTTGAATTATTTTAGAAAGACATTTTATTTACAAGGAATATGGTTTCAAGTCCTTTATGAGTGAATAAACAAATATATGCTCACAATAATATATTTGGAGATTAACCAATGTGGAACTCATACATGACACAATAATCAACATTTGAATTAAAGGGACAGTATACAATCTTTTTCAGACAACTGCATGTAATAGACACTACTAGAAACAACAAGATGACCACATACTTATATCAAAATCCTTTAGAAAAAGCTTTAAACACTTTATTAGAAAATCTGTTTATATTGAAAAGATAGCTGTAAAGCCCATTCCAAGTGGAAAATAAGACAATACCCCTTAATTTGCATATGAAAAGACCCTTTACACAAACAGGAGCAAGCTGGAGAAGGTAGCTGATGGTACTCACATCAAACTTTGAGGCTTGGCGAGGAGTCCGAAAATTACTGAAATGTTATTTGAACATAAGCCAAACTAGACATGTATTTGTTAAAAAACGGACTATATAAATAGAGATAAAAAACATATTTGTGTTTTTAATGTGAGTGTATAATGACCCTTTAATAAAATATACGACAACATAACATCTAGAAGAAGTAGGCATCTCATATATTTAGCATATGATAAAGATAAATGCATATTGATTACTTGATTCAAATACAATAGCGCATATTTCGGAATTCGATATGTTGAAAATTAAACACAACACAATCATTATTCAAAAAAGGAACATATTGTTGACAAACATTAAACAAGATGGACTATATTCATGGATTTGCACTTGCCTCAAAATATCTTATGCAGGAAAACCTTTTGCTTTCATTCGTTTATTCAACGAGACAGCCATCAAAAGAGAATGTTGTGTTCTTTATCAGGTATGGGTCAATAATGTTACATGATTCACACAATCCATACTCTACATGGTTTTAAACTTGTCTTCTCATTCACAAACGTGGGTTACGTGCAAAATCTAATATTGCGGGACTACGTAATACAATCAGACGGGTTTTACACCTTTGCATGTGATGTCTTAATTAACATGGCGCATCCTTGATCGCATAAAAATGCCATCCAATAAAAGTCGCATCCTTGATCGCGTAAAAACGCCATCCAATAAAAGGCGCATCCTTGATTGCGTAAATATGCCATCCAATAAAATGCGCATCCTTGATCCCGTAAAAACGTCAGCCAATACAAGGACTCATTGGACAGCCTGGCAGGTGACGTCTTAAGCAACATGGCGCATCCGAGATCGAGGAAAAACCTCAGCCAATACAAGGACTCAGTTGATAGCTTGGCATATCAATAAGAAACGTATTTATATTTTAGAAACTAGTATGTGTCTATATTGCTAGCTAGGAATGTCACGCTAGATAACGTAATACTGTGATATATAAAATAGAATCCATTATTGAAAATAAGGAGATATTTCATTAGAAGCAGAGGATTATTAACTAAACTATTTAATAATCCTCAGCATGGTTTAAATAGACATGAAAACAATATTTTAAGGTTACACTATTATGTACGACATTGCAATTTGAAATACATTGTAACAATAAATGAAAATTTTGGGATTATTGTGTTTCATGTCCCTTTAACTAAGAATTAATGCTAGGAGATGCATTCGGAAAATAAGGATGTGTTATATATTATATGTTAAAGGGACAGTCAACCCCAGAAATGTTGTTGTTTAAAAATATAGCTAATCCCTTTATTACACATTACTCATTTTTGAACAACAAACACAGTTATATATTAATATACTTATTACTTCTGTTATTATCTTGTATCTAAGCTTCTGCTGACTGCCCCATTATTTCTGTTCTTTTGACAGACATGCAGTTTAGCCAATCAATGCTCACTCCTAGGTCACTTTACGTGCATGAGCTCAATGTTATCTATATGAAACATGTGAACTAATGCCTTATAGTAGTCAAAATTTATTCAGATTAGAGGCAGTCTTCAAGGTCGAAGAAATTAGCATATGAACCTCCTAGTTTTACCTCTCAAATAAGAATACCAAGAGAACAAAGCAAAATTGTGGATAAAAGTAAATTAGGAAGTTGGTTAAACTCGCATGCCCTATTTAAATCATGAATCATCTTTTGGGACTTGACTGTCCCTTTAACTATAGCTATGGTGTCCATCTTTAACATTTAAAAGGTACACATGATAAATACATATGTCATTGATATTTTCAGATATGTTTATATTGTTTTGGAATAACATTGACACGTATTGATCAAACGTGTCACTTATTCAAGTTGAAATATGGTCAGCCTACCTATAGCCATATATCGGAGGATAATTAATTTTTAAAAATATTAATATAAAGATATTCATCATCTAAAATATGCGCATTACACACAGTGATTGATTTGGTTACACTACTACAATAAGATATAATTGAAATTGGAATACATGTGCTGTCAACATTCAAATAAGAGTTTTTTTTAAATAAGATTATATGTCCTTGTTCATGTAAAAAGGACAAAAACGCTTTAGAAATGCAGATCCATTCCTTAACAATTGTGGTCAGCATCACTTAAAGGGACATGAAATACCAAATAAAAAAAATCAGGATCCACAGAGAGAATACTATTTACATAAAAATAACACTTTACAGAGATTATCTCATTGTATCAATCCTGGGATCATTTGTTAAAGGTGAATCAATTCACGCAGAGTTTACAAATGAACACATGGATGTGAAATTAAAAATATACATATATATATATACAAACATCAAGATATATATATATATATATATACATATATAAAATCATTACTATGCTAATCATAATCTTGCAAAGATAAAGCTTTACGAAAACTATATCAAGAAAATGAATCGAATTAAATTGGAGATGTAAATATTAAAGTCATTTACAATTGTATTACATATATGATTCCAGAAAGACAATTATTTGGTTTCTGGTCCCTTTAAGGATTAACCACATACACTAGAGATTTCAATCAATGACATGAATAAAGAGGACAAAGAATCGTGGAATTACATGTATTTTATTAGTATGTCATAAAACATAAACGTTTAAAAAAAACATGTTGAAAGATCATTAAAATTGGAGCCATTTGACAAGGTAATAGAGTGCATCACAGTCCTTGGAGAGAGTTGGCAAGGGCCAGCACAGCCCCATTGGAGCCATTTGACAAGGTAAAAGAGTGCATCACAGTCCTTGGAGGGAGTTGACAAGGGCCAGCACAGCCCCATTGGAGCCATTTGACAAGGTAAAATAGTGCATCACAGTCCTTGGAGAGAGTTGGCAAGGGCCAGCACAGCCCCATTGGAGCCATTTGACAAGGTAAAATAGTGCATCACAGTCCTTGGAGAGAGTTGGCAAGGGCCAGCACAGCCCCATTGGAGCCATTTGACAAGGTAAAAGAGTACATCACAGTCCTTGGAGAGAGTTGGCAAGGGCCAGCACAGCCCCATTGGAGCCATTTGACAAGGTAAAAGAGTGCATCACAGTCCTTGGAGAGAGTTGGCAAGGGCCAGCACAGCCCCATTGGAGCCATTTGACAAGGTAAAAGAGTGCATCACAGTCCTTGGAGAGAGTTGGCAAGGGCCAGCACAGCCCCATTGGAGCCATTTGACAAGGTAAAAGAGTGCATCACAGTCCTTGGAGAGAGTTGGCAAGGGCCAGCACAGCCCCATTGGAGCCATTTGACAAGGTAAAAGAGTGCATCACAGTCCTTGGAGGGAGTTGACAAGGGCCAACACAGCCCCATTGGAGCCATTTGACAAGGTAAAAGAGTGCATCACAGTCCTTGGAGGGAGTTGACAAGGGCCAACACAGCCCCATTGGAACCATTTGACAAGGTAAAAGAGTGCATCACAGTCCTTGGAGGGAGTTGACAAGGGCCAACACAGCCCCATTGGAGCCATTTGACAAGGTAAAAGAGTGCAACAGGCACAACAATAAACAAAAAAGGCCAAATGGCAACAGGAACAAAGAAATCAGTAACATGTGGACGGAAGAGTCTTAAGTGCGACCTTGGAGCATCTCCAGATACTCCACTTACTGGGCATCACCTTCATTGTCCTCTTCATGCTCTGCTCCAGATTCAGGCATTGACTGTAAAAGCCTTATATGGCGTAGAGTCGAACGCTGAACCTGGAGCAGGGTATGAATGGTGTCATGCATCCTTCCCAGGAACAGCGATAGAGTTTCGAGCATGAGCCATGCTGAGTCACAACCTAAAAGAAATAAATAGAAGAATATTAATGATAATTACACAACATAATATAAATCTAGCAAATATACATTGGAATTTGAAAGCGAAATCATTCTTACAATCAAATATTCAATATTGCTTATCTTCACATGAAATATGTTCTTCATACATAAACCATTAAAGGGACAGTTTACTCCAAAATGTTATCCCCTGTAATTTGTTTACACTGATCCACTTTTCCAGCTTGAGTCTATTAATATTTTGAACATTATTTCCATTGTTCATACATTGTAAATTTCAATAGTTTATTTATCCTGTGATATCCACACATATCCTTAAAGCTTTTTTCCTTGAGGCCAACATGTGTAAACACAGCAAGCAGAAGAAATTACACTCCCAGTGGTTTACAGAAGAGATAATGTAAGAAAAATTTATATTTCTATTTTTCTATACAAGTAGTAGTGATTGGTATATGGAGTGAGATGATATTAAAGGGACACTGACCACAAATATTTTAATTTGTGATTCAGATAGACCATGAAAAATCTTTTAAACATTTAATTTACTCCTATTATCAAATCTAATACATTCTCTTTGTATCTTTAAATGCAATAATGTAATTTTATATTTCTGACCATTTTTGGTGATCAACCTTGGTTGTCCCTGCTGATTGGTGGATAAATTAATCCAACAATAAAACATAAAAAAAAAAAACTTCACAATATTTGAACAATTAGATGCCTTTCAACATAAAAATAAAGAGACAAAGAGAACTCTTAAAAATTGATGAGGAGTAAATTAGCAAGTTGATTAACATTGCATGCTCTATTTGAATAAAAATATATATATTTTGGGTTCAGTGTCACTTTAAATATGTTATAATGTTGATTTAGAATGATACTTACAGCTGTGCCTGGGAAGGACGATCTGACACCTAGAACAATGAAGGTTGGGATAGGGGGTAGGGATGGTATATTGCTGGCGAGGGCTTGGATTGGGCTGGGGAGGGCTGGGGTGCTGCTCTGGGGGAGCCCGTACAGCTGGGGATTCATGGGCATGGTGAGTTGGGGACTTGGCAGGCCGGGGAACTGTACGGGCCAAAATACCGGGAGAGCGGTGAACGGGGACAATTCTAGGAGGGACAGGCCTTGAGGAATTGGAAGGGCCGGGAGGGTCTTGTGTCTGGGGAGGGGCCTGGGTAGGGGCTTCTACAGGGGGAGGGGCCTGGGCCGGGGCTTCTACAGGGGGAAGGGCCTGGGCAGGGGCTTCGGGAGGGGGAGGGACCTGGGCAGGGTCTTCTAGAAGGGGAGGGGCCTGGGCAGGGGTGGGAGAATGATGCCCAGAAGTGGAGTGTCCATCTGAAATATATAATAAAATATATATTAACATCTCATACATCATGAAATCAAAGCAAGGCATTTCAACATGATTATGTTTTATATATACTTATAAGTGGTTTACAATTGATTAACAATGATGACATAAGGATATGGTATGCATATAGGCACTCAAATGAATAGCAAGGAGTGTCTGTCCAATAAGAAGATGATTGTGGTTTGTCATGGAATATGCATGTGACATCATGATGTCATTAATTACAAATCAGACAAAAATGAAAACATAATACAAGCATATGTTCATGCTGCATGATATGGAAAGGGGGGCAGTAGTGGATTCTAAAAGAAAAGGAATAATCCTTTTTTCAAGTGCCAAAGCTGTAGACTTTGATTTTCTTCATGAGAATGTTTACAAACAATAATACATGTTGGATACATGTTGGATAGCTTTCACATACCATCAGACTCCATGGCCACCTCTTCCGTCCCACATGTTACATCAATATCTGTAAAACATAACATGTTGTGTACACGTTAATATCAGATATTATAACATATGTTACTGTTGCTACAAGACACACATCAATGTTGCATTAAAGATATACTGAGCCAAAGTTATGATTTACATCATTTTGATGGAGCATACAAATGACATTAGATTTGTTATTCTCAATGAGTAAGAATTTCATTTTATTGTTTGGATTTCATATAAATTCCCAAAATAAGAGTACATGGAACATTTGAGAGTTCTCATGTGTGTATCACTTCATGATTGTTGTCCAAATTTATAATAAAAACAAACATATGTTATCCATCTTCTGAACAACAAAGGTGTAGACTAAGAAGCTTTGAGATATTAATCTTTCAATATTAAAATAAATTAGAGATATAATCATAGTTCTAAATTATATGTTTGATTCAAATGTAATGCTTCATCAGAATCATGATCATAATATAGATTACAAAAACACCTTCAATGACATATGAATGAGTCAATGGACTTACCAGAATGCTTGGAAAGCATTTCATCGTCAGTGCTGGATCCCCCTGTGCTCCCCACAAGAACTATATCTATGAATGATATAGATATCTATTAGTGAACACATTTTGGACAGCACTAAGTCACATCATTATCGATTTTTAAGAATAATATACTTAGAAATGAGAACAATAGAGCACTAATCTGAAGAATAAATGCATGAGTGAATCAAGGTTATTCTGAATAAAAAGATGTCTTTAACATATGTTTAATTTCTGACTATATTAGACACACAATTCATCTCATATGATTCTATTGCATATCTAAATATACTCATTGATCAATGTTTGTAAACGAATACACACAAACAACATTTGGAATAAAAACGGGTGATAAATCGAACCCAAGCCATGTGTCACATTGATCCATTTGTGCAATTGATCACAATGCAAAACAGAAGTTATTCATCAAAATATGTAATCATGGTGCTGTTAGGGTATGCTTATATCTATAAAGTAAGTCCAAGAATATGTCATTTAGATATCAATATTGTTTCATCCAAACAATGTAATGAGGAATGAATCGATTGATTATTAAAGGGACACTGACATCAATCTTGTTAAAACATTGTTTTTAAAATAAAATTAATGTTTTATTTAATTTGACATTTACTCCTATTATATATATATATATATTTTTTAATTCTTTTTATTGAAGAAGCACAGGTACAATTGATCAAGTGCATACACTGACATGTAGAGTTAGAGCGACATTACAATCGATATTATGGGATGAGCATAACATATTACATATAGATACAAAATCAATAGTGGTACCATTGCTATCACCAAATGCAATAAGAGACTGCAGTTTCTTTTCATAGAGCATAGTACACAAGTATTCTACACGTTTAAGATTAAAGCCATGATATAATATAGAATAATCCCTGCCATAAAAGTCATAGCAAAATTAGTTGATCATTATCTCACATTGCACCTTAGTTTTATATTATTAACACAAACCAAAACTAATAACACAACACATAACAAAACAAGAACATATAACATCTAATCTACACAAATAAACTAAACAAAAACAGGACAGAACCCTATTAGATTCAGGAAGTATGCGGACAGCTGCTGTAATAGGAGAGACTACCCAGTTAGATATGTATAGGAAATATCAGTACCTTAATTAAATTATACTGCCAGGCAAATATCTTCTAGTAAACATCAACCTGGAGACTGACTGCGCAAATGACCCAATATGGAGAGTGAGGCTGCTTTAGTATTGCATGTATGTGGTTACTTAATAGTTTCTTGATAAATATAAGTGGAATATGCATATGCACGAGCTACTTAAAATGATTAAATATGTCTGATTATAATTCGAAGCAGGAGCTTGTATGTTTGTTGAGACCTCAGGTTGCATAGACTTTTTAGTTCTCAAGGATACAATTAATAAAAGTAATGTTAACAATGACCATATTTTTAGGTGCCAGAATCTAGTGCTAATGAAAGTACTACTACTAGGCAACATCTCATTACCTGACGACTCAAATAAACAACACAGAGGCAGAGAGATACGGCATATACCACTAGAGAGGTTGATATACATAACAATGAATTTGTTCAGCAGCGGCCCCTAGATGCTTTCAACCTCCGTGTACTATGGTTAGTTATTATGCTTTCCAATAGGTATAGTGAGCCTAGTATAGAATGAGTTGATGTGCCCAGGAGAGCAACATATGTGACAAGCTTTAGTATCTTAGTGCTCCCGGGGTAGTGTGCAGACGGATGTAAAGCGCAACAACAAGGGACACGAAATAAAAATAAAACTACATATGAACCATATCCACCTAAGGAAGGGAACGGTAGAGAGAAATTACAAATACTAACAGAAGAAAATTAAATTAAACCATTTATAAACCTGAAAAAGGTAATTGCAATGTTTATGTGTGGCAATTAAGTGATTGTATTTGTTTCTGAGGAGGAAAGAGAAAACACATACATTAACAGCAGGGTAAGGATACAAATACATGCAAAACCATAAATTTCCAATGTACAACTGACCTTATCTACAGGGATATCCCTAACACAGCAGCCCATTTGTTTTCATGTATATATTAGGAAGAGCACATTCTTGTAATAAGCTGCTGCTAGATCGTTTCACTTTGCTCAAGAACTGAACTTTCACTTTATATTGGAATGTAATACCACAGTAACCACCAGAGGTCCTCATAGATTAACGATCTTTAACAAAGACCTTCTGCAGCTTTTTCACATAAAAAAAGAGACTTACCAATATTCAAATAATGAAATGTACTTGTGTGTTAACAAATGATCTAGCCTAATGAATTGATATCCCCCAGGGGGGATGGGGACAACCTTCCCTCTCGATAGTGATAATATATGAAGCCAGGGTACATAATTAATATAATTACGATAAGAGAGGTGACAAATCAGAGGTAGCATATTAGATATCAAATATAGTTATGCATTACTGAACATTCGCTATCTGCTTATGCGCTGGTTGTTAAAAATTGAGTTGGGGGGGTTAGAGGCTCCTGTAAAATGTAAACTTATTGCGAGAACTATTGGAATCCAGGTGTGGTATAAAGCATGCTTTCCTTTTAGAAATACTATTAAAAAAAACCAAAAAAAAACCATAATAAAACAACACAAGTGGCCAACAGGGCCAAAGTTGAGAACCTCTATGAAACTTTAACAGTGTACTGCGGCAGGCTTTCAGGCTGGTTTCCAGTTACTTTAGTATGAGTCCCAGCGTGCAAGGTCTAAATTAGCCAGTCCGGATTACAGTACCATTCTTAGATTAAACACAAATAAATAAAAATGCAAACACAGCATAGGCATCCATCTACTGCAAGGAAATGGGGTTAGAGTATGCCAGAATAAGAGTTCTCCCGAAGTGTCATGTATGCAGGATCATCCAAAATCACAACTTTGCTGCAGCTATCAAAAGCTATGAGCCATCCTTTTAGCGTCTTACTGCAGATTATCAGAGCGGTGACCCAGACTCATCCCACCCCTACTTGCTTACGTTGAGGCTGATAAGATGACTCTCTCAGGGATCCAGAGCCAAGTATGAGAGAATTTTCCCAATGTGTTTCATATCCAGCATTGGGAACCTGCGCCATCAGGTTTCTGAGTAGTGCCAAATCATGGCGATCTTGTAATTTCAAAGTATGGTGCCAAGCAGAATTTAATTCAAACGAATCTCCTGCTTCCCACAGATGTGCTGTTTGGCTGTGTTGTTCATGAGCTAGACCGGGGATCTCCTTCAACGCCGGGCCAAGTCTGCTGTAAGAGTTGTTTTCCAGCAAGATGGGCATACCGGAATTAAAAAGCCACTCTGTGTTATCCCCTAGGTAAGACTCCACGCTGTCCATCCATGCTGCGTCTACGTCCCAGGAGAAGTGGTGCCAAGGTGGGTTTGGGGCTGGAGGATCTTCCTCAACCTGCACAGGGACGACAATCAGTGGTAAATGCAGTCCTTGAAGGGTTTGAATCTCTTCATGAAGCGCCAGGCAGGATTTCATCAGTTTATCCAAGCGCGGTAGAAGTCCATCTTGGGTGATAGGAGACACCGTAACTGTGTCCCTTAATTATCTTTCAGAATGCTTTCCGGGGAGAGAAGGTGTTTGTTCCTCTATCCACAAAGGTTCTCAGACACAAAAAATTGTCAAGAGAGACGTGGATGGCTTAAGATTAAGGCTGCAAAAAGATCGTTTTCAGGGAGCTTCAGTATCTTGCTGCCATCTTGCTGAGCCGCCCACCGGAAGTCTATATATATATTTTTTTTAATGCAACTAAGAAATAGTTTCATTAAATATTGCTCGTTGAAGGTATACAACAATCGGTATACAACAATCATTAAGAACAACCCAGGTTGGTCACCAAAAATGGACCTGCATCTAAAATTACATTATTGCTTTTCAAATTAAGATAACAAGAGAATGTTGAAAATATGATTATAGGAGTAAATAATAAATTTGATTGATATTGCATGCTCTATGTGAATGACAACAGAAATAATATGTGGTCAGTGTCCCTTTAAGATTTAAATATCTTAATGTGTCAATTTTGCTGTTAAGGAATTTTCGACAACATATGTTGATGTAATGAATGGTATTGAGCATGCAATAACAATAAAACTGTAAATTAAGGATATCATCAAGATTCTTTAATTATCCTCTCTTAAAGGGACATGAAGCGCAAAATGTGTTATTGGATTAATTTGACAATAACATCCAGCCTGTGATTTATAAATATTTGTTAAAATCACGTGTCTAAAGCTGTCATTTGAAAATTTGTTTTTCATGTCCCTTAAATGATAATAACCCAAAAACGTATGTAATGTATATTTTTAAAATATTAACATATGCAAAAATGTGTGATTGTTGTCAAAATATATCAAAACAATGACAAGCAATACACAGGGGCAGAATATAAATTTGCCATGAAACTAATCTAACAGTAAAATTAACATATCAAGAATCGAAGCGATATATTCAAATTGACATAATTTCTGATTTGTACTACAATGTAATCAAAAAATGTATTTTTTATTTTAAATAACCAGAAAATATAATTGGAGTATCCATATAAAAATGTGAATGTATTATGTTATGTAATGTTATGTCCATGTTTATAAGACAAATTGCAATTAAAATGAGACATACCATAGTCTGACGAACCCTGGCCCGAGGGTCCAGCACCAACATCCATATCTGTAAAATATTCAATGAGGATTGGATATCATTAATACTAATCAGGACATGTATCTAAAAAATTTAAAAATACATTTACATTGACAAACTAATAATCTCTTTTTATTCACATGAGTTCATTGTTTCCTCAATTAATGTCTCAATAAATCGATCCTGTATTCTTATTTTCTAAACTTTATGTTGCTGACTGTAGCTTTAATTCATTTCTTGACTTGTTGCATTATCATCAATTGATATCTATATTTCATTGTTTATTCTTTTGATCTTGCTAGTATATTTTGTATAATGTAGAAGGTTGTAAATAAGGATACTGTATTCTTCCCATATATACTAATTAACGTGTACATTTGACCAACATGTGTAAAGCGATGCCAGTTACAGCAAACACATGTTCACGTGTGTGCGCAATTCTATCTTTCTTGATCATTGCGCAATGATTCTATGCGTAATTGCGCATCCGTGAATCAGAATTAATTTGGATATAGTAGTGTGATGAGTATCATTTCATAACAACTTATGATATATTTTCAATTGGGTGTATTACAATATGGAAATCGTATATTTGTTAATATTGAACAATAACAAATAATATTTATAACTGGGTTATGATTCGAGAGTCAATGTATGAAATGGCGGATGCTCGGGATTTCACGGATGCGCAATTCCATTTTCACTCTGTGACGCATATTCTGGATAGCGCAAGAAACAACACTCCTATTTCATGTGTAACGATTCTAAAATCATATCTGAACATCATATGTAGCCTATGTTATGAGATCTATATAGGTTGAAAATATGACTATCTACACATTTCTTAAAAGTCTAATCAAATATTAATATATTAGATAAAGTAGGATATTTACCTTGTTCAGCCTCCATTTCAACTCCTCCCAGGCCACCGGACGGAGAAGCAGCTGCACTGGCCCCCGGGTCCTGAGTTTTGGATCCAGCAGCTGTGAATGAAGAAGAAGAGGCCGAGGATGGAGAGGATCGAAATCCTTTGGGGACCCGGAGATTGAGGAGGTCGCATAAAGTGATCTCATAAGGGAGTAGATAGAGTTTCCGTTCTGGATTACCTTTCTTTCCATCTCTTTTCTGGGCTTGTACCCACTCCCTTATGTGGCCCACTTTTTTTTGCAGACGCAACCTCATATCTCCGAACCTCCACATTATCTGATCCTGACTCCTCTGGACGCCCTTCACCAATTGAACCTTATTGGTGATTGACTCCAAGAGAGCCTTCTTAACATGCGCATCTGTCGACTTCTTGTTCCCAAACAGCTGCGGATAAAACTTCTGGACGGCGTGGACCAGTGCAGCACTCTCCTGCTTGGCAAACCTGGGAGGTGTCATGCCTGCCGAGATGTGTATATAATATATATATATTATATAAAGAGTACACCAGCAGGCATTAGAGAACTGACAAAGATGGCAACGTGTAATGGACTTTTATATGGTGAATTAAACATGAGATGCACCATGGGACATGTTATCTGTACATCTGATTGGATATGGTGAATTAAACATGAGATGCACCATGGGACATGTTATCTGTACATCTGATTGGATACAATTTTTAAATATTGTTATCATGTCTGTGAGACCATCCTAACTCAAGTTGTGTTTGTGTGATGAACTCTGATTGGCCCTTCCTTAATGTTTTATATCTTAGTAACTTCCATACAAATATCTCCTGGGGGTGCTGTTACTTCATTTTTCATGTAGACTTATTTGTAACTCATGGGCCTGTCATGCGGATATGTGTGACGCAGATTTAATATACGGGATCCGTTAAATATTAATGTTTAAATTATCGTAAAAATCTAATACTGTCACATTATTAAATGTTGTAGACATTTCTCTGTTTAATATCATTCTGTTTCTTTAATACAAATACGTTGGATTAATACACATTTAACATTGTATGTATTTATTGTTCATTAAATCATTTTTGTGACTTATTGTGAAGTATTGACATTGCTCTATTAAATGTATTTATAATGCACATCGATTGTGTGCTATTGCGTGACATTAGACTAGAATATTTAAAGATGTGAATCTCGTGTTGCCAGATACGTTTCCCACACGACATTTCTGAAATGCGTAATTTGTGGTTCTAATGTCCGTAACTTGGATAATCTGTTTATAAATGTTAAAATACACGTTTGTTTCTTATTAGTAAATACACCTCAAGCTTGTATTTGTCCGAACTGCTCACATATGTTATTGTGCAATGGCGTCTTTATTTTTAAAGAGACATTACAACAAAATAATTTTAACAAATGATCTGTATAGATAAAAAATGTTTAGACTTAAAAATGTAACTCAATTTATCTTTTGATTTAGATATCCTTAACAGAAGAAATTTCAAGGCACATGGTTGAGCCAATCACATAAGGCATCTCTGTGCATCCACCAATCTTCATCTACTGAACCTGTCTCGATATGCTTTTCAAGAAAAGTATGTCAAGATAATGAGATGATAGACATAAAAGACACTCTTTAAATCTCAAAAGGATATTTTGTGTTCATGTCCCTTTAATGAGACATTTACCAATAATGCTTTAAAGATCATAAACCTATGCACCTCCCTTTCTCAAACTTAGTATAACATGTGAATAAAGCATATTTAGATTACCTTCTGGATTGTTTTCCCCACTGTGAATGAAATATATTCTAATGGCTGTATTTCTCCGTCTTCAGCTTAAAGGGACATTAAGCTATATGTTCTTTACGTATTTCGATGGATAATAGAATATTAAAGCAACTTCATATTTATTTTTATTCTCTCATTAGCTTTTAAAAATATATATTCTTGGATGAAAAATATAGCTAGATAGGCTCTTTTGATGCTGATTGTTGGTTGCACATAGATGCCTTATGTCATTGTCTAAGCCATGTGCATTGTTTTTTTTTTTAAAGTATATTTAAAGACTGAATGTAATTAGATAATAGGACATTAAAAATATTTTAAAAATTATTTTGTATTGGTTAAAATTCAATAAACAATATTTCTCCTACATTGGTGTATCCGGTCCACGGCTTCATCCTTACTTGTGGGATATTCTCAATCCCTACAGGAAGTGGCAAAGAGAGCACACAGCAGAGCTGTCCATATAGCTCCCCTCAGGCTCCGCCCCCCCAGTCATTCTCTTTGCCGCTCTAACTAGTAGCATCTCCACGGGGGTGGTAAAGAGTATGTGGTGTTTAGTTGTAGTTTTTTATTCTTCTATCAAGAGTTTGTTATTTTAAAATAGTGCCGGCTTGTACTATTTACTCTGCAGCAGAAAGTGATGAAGATTTCTGCCGAGAGGAATATGATTTTAGCACCAGTAACTAAAATCCATTGCTGTTCCCACGCAGGACTGTTGAAACCAGAGAACTTCAGTTGGGGGGAACAGTTTGCAGGTTTAACTGCTTCAGGTATGATCAGTCATTTTTCTAACAAGACCTAGTAATGCTAGAAGACTGTCAGCAATCCCCTCTGGGATAGGTAAGCCATTTTTCTTAGACTCTGTATAAAATTATGGCTTATATTATGGGCTCTATGCTGGCTGACACTATTGTGGGCTAAATCGATTGCTTTTTAGCATGTTTTTCACTATAAATAAGGTGTTTTTTCAGACTTTAAAACACTTTTGGGGTTTAATTTGCGCCTGGCACTTATTTGGACATCTATTCTAGTCAGAAAGGCCCCTCCACTCTGGAATGAAGAGGGAGGAGGCCTCATTTTCACACAGTTGTTTTGCTTAGGCAGTTTCATGCAGCTTCACGTGGGGAGTCCAGAGGCATCAGAAAAGACTCCAGAGAGGCTTATTTCCTACTAAAATAATCCCTAAGGAAGGTAAAGGCCACAGTGGAAGCTGTGGCATAGTACTGTAGTGTTTTTAATTGGTTAATTGCTGTTATAGCTCCGGTTTTGGCATTAAGGGGTTAATTGGTCTGAAAATTTGTGTGCAATCCTTTCAAAGCATTAAGACACTGTGGTGAAAATTTCATTAAAATCGGATGTTTCTTTGATGGTTTTTTGATGTTTTAGTAATAAATTGTGCACTTTTATTATTTAAAGACACAGTAACGTTTTTGTCAAAAATAATTTTTATTGCATTGAAGATCTGTTTAAGTCTGTCAAACATGTCTGACCCTTCAGATAACCTATGTTCTGTATGTTCAAAGGCCAAGGTGGTTCCCCCATTAAATTTATGTGTGAAGTGTGCCATAGCGTCCAAACAACTTAAGGACCGTACAATCACGCTTAAAGATATAGCCCAAGATGATTCTTTAGCTGAAGGTAGTGAGGATAGCTCACTATCCTCTCCTTCTGTGTCAACACCAGCTATGCCCACGCAAGCGATGCCCAGTACATCTAGCGCGCCAATTGCTATTACTATGCAACAGTTAGCAGCAGTAATGGATAATTCTCTCGCAGCATTTTTATCCAAACTGACAGCTTTTCCTAGGAAGCGTGATTGCTCAGTTTTAAATACAGAAAATGAGCAAGCAGACGCAGAGGATAATTTATCTGTAGTGCCCTCACATCAATCTGACTTGGCGGTGAGGGAAGGCCTGTCTGAGGGAGAAATTTCTGACACAGGAAAAGTTTCTCAGCAGGCAGAGCCTGATACCATAGCTTTTAAATTTAAGCTAGAACACCTCCGCGCTCTACTTAAGGAGGTCCTAGCTACTCTTGATGATTGTGACCCCTGGGTGGTCCCAGAAAAATTGTGTAAAATGGATAAATTCTTAGAGGTCCCAGTACACACTGATGCGTTTCCGATACCTAAGAGGGTGGCGGATATAGTGAATAAGGAGTGGGAGAAGCCAGGTGTACCTTTTGTTCCCCCTCCTATATTTAAGAAAATGTTCCCCATTGTTGACCCCAGAAGGGACGTGTGGCAGATGGTCCCTAAGGTAGAGGGGGAAGTTTCAGCGCTAGCTAAGCGCACAACTATACCAATAGAAGACAGTTGCGCTTTCAAAGATCCTATGGATAAAAAATTAGAAGGTTTACTTAAGAAAATTTTTGTTCAACAAGGTTTTCTTCTTCAACCAATTTCTTGCATTATTCCTGTAACCACTGCAGCTGCTTTTTGGTTTGAGGAATTAGAAAACTCGCTTCAGAAGGAGACTTCTTATGATGAAGTCATGGATAGAATTCACGCCCTGAAGTTGGCTAATTCTTTCATTACAGATGCCGCTTTTCAGTTAGCTAAATTAGCGGCGAAAAATTCTGGTTTCGCAATAGTGGCGCGTAGAGCGCTTTGGCTAAAATCGTGCTCGGCGGATGTGTCGTCCAAAACAAAATTGCTTAATATTCCTTTCAAGGGTAAGACCCTATTCGGGCCAGAGTTGAAAGAAATTATTTCAGATATCACTGGGGGAAAGGGCCATGCCCTTCCACAGGATAGACCTTTCAAAGCTAAAAGTAAGTCTAATTTTCGTTCCTTTCGCAATTTCAGGAACGGAACGGCTTCTACCTCTACAGCCACTAGGCAAGAGGGTAACACACCCCAGCCCAAACCAGCATGGAAACCATTGCAAGGCTGGAACAAGGGTAAACAGGCCAAAAAGCCTGCTGCTGCTACCAAGACAGCATGAAGGGGTAGCCCCCGATCCGGGACCGGATCTAGTAGGGGGCAGACTTTCTCTCTTTGCTCACAAAGCAAGGGCTCATACGGACATTGTTCTAGCCTTTCTAAGGTCTCACGGGTGGAAGGTGAACATAGAAAAAAGTTCTCTGTCCCCGTTCACAAGGGTTCCCTTCCTGGTCAGGAAATTAAAACTTTTGAACACTTGTCGAGTTCTTCAATCCATTCCTCAACCCTCCATAGCTCAGTGCATGGAGGTAATAGGACTAATGGTTGCGGCAATGGACGTGGTTCCCTTTGCTCAAATTCATTTAAGACCATTGCAACTGTGCATGCTCAAACAATGGAATGGGGATTATGCAGATTTGTCTCCCCAGATTCAGATGGACCAGCAAACCAGAGACTCACTCCTCTGGTGGTTGTCTCAGGATCACCTGTCTCAGGGAATGAGTTTCCGAAGACCGGAGTGGATCATTGTCACGACCGACGCCAGCCTCTTAGGCTGGGGCGCGGTCTGGGAGTCCCTGAAGGCTCAGGGTCTATGGTCTCGGGAAGAATCTCTTCTCCCGATAAACATTTTGGAATTGAGAGCGATATTCAATGCGCTCCAGGCATGGCCTCAACTAGCGGAGGCCAAATTCATAAGATTTCAGTCGGACAACATGACGACTGTAGCGTACATCAATCATCAGGGGGGAACAAAGAGTTCCCTGGCGATGAGGGAGGTATCCAAGATCATCAAATGGGCAGAGGATCACTCCTGCCATCTATCAGCAATTCACATCCCAGGAGTGGACAACTGGGAAGCGGATTATCTGAGTCGTCAGACTTTCCATCCGGGGGAGTGGGAACTCCACCCGGAGGTTTTTGCTCAGCTGACCCAGCTATGGGGCATTCCAGATCTGGATCTGATGGCGTCACGTCAGAACTCCAAAGTTCCACGTTACGGGTCCAGGTCCAGGGATCCCAAGGCGACATCCTCTTCTCCCCCGGCTAGTAGCCAGGATCAAACAGGAGACGGCTTCTGTAATTCTGAAGATCCCCCTACGCCATTTGCGTATCCTATCTTTTCAATGGGATCTTTCTAACGCCGGTATTTAGAGTCTTGGCTGAAGTGAGCGTTAGAAATCTAATGACAAAACTCCAGCCGCAGAGAAAAGCCAGGAGTTAAGAGCTTTCTGGGCTAACGCCGGTTCATAAAGCTCTTAACTACTGTGCTCTAAAGTACACTAACACCCATAAACTACCTATGTACCCCTAAACCGAGGCCCCCCACATCGCCGCCACTCTATTAAATTTTTTTAACCCCTAATCTGCCGACCGCACACCGCCGCCACCTACGTTATACTTATGTACCCCTAATCTGCTGCCCCTAACACCGCCGACCCCTATATTATATTTATTAACCCCTAATCTGCCCCCCCCAACGTCGCTGCTACCTTACCTACAATCTGGCGACCGGACCTCACCGCTACTATAATAAAGTTATTAACCCCTAATCCGCCTCACTCCCGCCTCAATAACCCTATAATAAATAGTATTAACCCCTAATCTGCTCTTCCTAACATCACCGACACCTAACTTCAAGTATTAACCCCTAATCTGCCGACCGGACCTCACCGCTACTCTATTAAATTTATTAACCCTTAAAGCTAAGTCTAACCCTAACACCCCCCTAAGTTAAATATAATTTAAATCTAACGAAATAAATTAACTCTTATTAAATAAATTATTCCTATTTAAAGCTAAATACTTACCTGTAAAATAAACCCTAATATAGCTACAATATAAATTATAATTATATTGTAGCTATTTTAGGATTAATATTTATTTTACAGGCAACATTGTATTTATTTTAACCAGGTACAATAGCTATTAAATAGTTAATAACTATTTAATAGCTACCTAGTTAAAATAATTACCAAATTACCTGTAAAATAAATCCTAACCTAAGTTACAATTAAACCTAACACTACACTATCAATAAATTAATTAAATAAATTACCTACAATTATCTACAATTAAACCTAACACTACACTATCATTAAATTAATTAAATAAATTACCTACAAATAAATACAATTAAATAAACTAACTAAAGTACAAAAAATAAAAAAAGGTAAGTTACAAAAAATAAAAAAATAATTTACAAACATAATAAAAATATTACAACAATTTTAAACTAATTACACCTACTCTAAGCCCCCTAATAAAATAACAAAGCCCCCCAAAATAAAAAAATGTCCTACCCTATTCTAAAATTAAACTTGAAAAGCTCTTTTACCTTACCAGCCCTTAAAAGGGCCTTTTGCGGGGCATGCCCCAAAGAAATCAGTAATTCTGATAGCTCCTGCGTGGCCTGGTGAATATGTCATCGGTTCCACCATGGAAGCTGCCTTTGAGGCAGGACCTTCTAATTCAAGGTCCATTCGAACATCCAAACCTAGTTTCTCTGCAACTGACTGCTTGGAGATTGAACCCTTGATTCTAGCTAAGCGTGGGTTTTCGGAATCAGTTATAGATACTCTGATCCAAGGCTAGAAAGCCTGTCACCAGGAAAATTTACCATAAGATATGGCGGAAATATCTTTGCTGGTGCGAATCCAAGGGTTACTCATGGAGTAAGATTAGGATTCCAAGGATACTATCTTTTCTCCAAGAAGGATTGGAGAAAGGTTTGTCAGCTAGTTCCTTAAAGGGACAGATATCTGCTCTGTCTGTTTTGTTACACAAGCGTCTGGCAGCCATGCCAGATATTCAGGCGTTTGTACAGGCTTTAGTCAGAATCAAGCCTGTCTACAGACCTGTGGCTCCTCCATGGAGTCTAAATTTAGTTCTTTCAGTTCTTCAAGGGGTTCCGTTTGAACCTCTACATTCCATAGATATTAAGTTACTATCTTGGAAAGTTTTGTTTTTAGTAGCTATTTCTTCTGCTAGAAGAGTTTCTGAATTGTCTGCTTTGCAGTGTAATTCACCCTATCTGGTGTTTCATACAGATAAGGTCGTTTTACGTACCAAACCTGGTTTTCTTCCAAAAGTGGTTTCCAATAAGAATATCAACCAGGAAATAGTTGTTCCTTCTCTGTGTCCTAATCTAGTTTCTAACAAGGAACGTCTGTTACACAATCTTGATGTGGTTCGTGCTTTAAAGTTTTATCTAAAAGCAACTAAAGACTTCAGACAAACATCGTCCTTGTTTGTCGTCTATTCTGGCAAGAGGAGAGGTCAAAAGGCGACTGCGACCTCTCTGTCTTTCTGGCTGAAAAGCATCATCCGGTTGGCTTATGAGACTGCTGGAAGGCAGCCTCCTGAACGAATTACAGCTCACTCTAATAGAGCTGTGGCTTCCACATGGGCCTTCAAGAATGAGGCTTCTGTTGAACAGATTTGTAAGGCAGTGACTTGGGGCTCCATGTACTAAGCAGTCAATTCATCCGTCATTGTAGACGCGGATAAACTCGCCGTTACTCGCCGCGGGCGAAATGGTGTCCGCTGTCGCTATGTACTAATATTCCCCCAATAAATAGACAAGTCTAGCCCGCCGCGAGCAGTTGCGGATTGTTGATAAATTTGACGCCTCGCTCGCCGCGACTAAGCTGATGTACTTAACTTTCAGTTGAATTGTCTGGCCAATTATTAACACGTGACATGCAAGGTGTCACGAACATCATAGTAGTCGCGGGAATAGAATTTTGCTCCTATAAAAGTTCAACTTATCTAAACAACTTTATTATTGTTCAAAAATTTTTGAAGAGTGATAACAGAGCGTTATTTTTGTAATATTTATTTACAATTTGGATATGGCTTCATCTGGATCTGATAATATATAAATATTAATATAAAAATAATTATAAAGATTGACAACTATACAATACAAATTTAAATAGATTACTCTTTAATTACAGTCGACAAATTGGGCGCAATTTATGTACATGGAAATGAGAGACAAATTAGACGCCAGTTATGCTGTAAGTACAATGCTGATATTACTGCCTTTTATATATGTCTAGACTGGCGTCTAGATTGACTTTCCTATTGTTTTGTACCTTGCCCGCCACCTAAAAGGTGGCGAGGCAAAAATAACGAGGTGGGAGCGGAAATTGTAGCGAGCGGACAAATAGATTTTTTAGTACATTCGTTTTTGGCGAGTTGGTGGTCAAATGTGTCTAATTACAGTGAAAAATGGAGCGGTAGCGAGGTTTGGCGGATAAGTACGCTCGCAATTTTAAAGATGCGAGTTTTAACATAATTGACGGCTTTGTACATATCAGTTTGCGAATTTTGACGCGAGATTTGTTGCGGGTAGCTCGCTGACTGCTTAGTACATGGAGCCCTTGGTCTTCACTGCATACGTTTGCCAAATTTTACAAATTCGATACTTTTGCTTCTTCAGAGGCTATTTTTGGGAGAAAGGTTTTGCAAGCAGTGGTGCCTTCCGTTTAGGTTACCTGACTTGTTCCCTCCCTTCATCCATGTCCTAAAGCTTTGGTATTGGTTCCCACAAGTAAGGATGAAGCCGTGGACCGGATACACCAATGTAGGAGAAAACAGAATTTATGTTTACCTGATAAATTTCTTTCTCCTACGGTGTATCCGGTCCACGGCCCGCCCTGGCATTTTGGTCAGGTTTAAATTTATTTTTTGTAAACTACAATCACCACTGCACCTTATGGTTCTCCTTTTTCTCCTAACCGTCGGTCGAATGACTGGGGGGGCGGAGCCTGAGGGGAGCTATATGGACAGCTCTGCTGTGTGCTCTCTTTGCCACTTCCTGTAGGGATTGAGAATATCCCACAAGTAAGGATGAAGCCGTGGACCGGATACACCGTAGGAGAAAGAAATTTATCAGGTAAACATAAATTCTGTTTTTTTTGGAATGTCTCTTTAAGGACCAAACCATTAGGAATATGTTGATTTAACATTGTAGAAATAAACTAAAGGGGAATGAAAATACATATAGATATGTGATATCTAACCAAGAGGTAAGATGAATAATTTTGTGAAATTATATTACAAACTAGCTATAGTTAAATGACCCTTCAAATTACTCCACTAGAACAGAAAAGTAATCAATATGGCATACAATCACTAGCTTGTGCGAAATTTGAAATTAACTGACTTACCATTTTCATGAATTTTAAAAATATATTTATTAGAATAATGTTTTTGTATACCTAAGGAAGATACAAGATCTTATAAAACAAATTGAACATTCAACTACACTGTCACTTTAATGTAGACAACTGATTTCCACAGCACCAAAAAATGATAGGAAAATTGTTAAATAAACTTAGCTTTTATTGTTCCATTTCAGCACTTGGCACACAGCAGCAAAAAAAGCGACGTTTCGGGCTGTTAACCCTTACTCATGCTTATTCAGAACACCTGTTAGCTGCTCCTTAAATACCATATGACATTAACCCTTAATACACCAAATAACATTGTGTTAACTAAACAACTACAAAATATCGCCACCTAGTGGTCAAAACTCATTATTCCTATAAAAATTGTTAAATACATAGTTAAAAACAATCTGCTGTTGGTAGTTACAATTTCCAGATATATATCTTATACATTCATCATATGATAATATTATTATCTTTGCTACAGTTTACTTATTTACAGTGAATACAATATTGTGTTGTATTACAAACTGAGAAAAATATCTTTTATTTCAAATTTTTAAATTCAAATTTTTACTCACAAGAATACTGTCATATCTATTTCTCTATTGATCCCTTTGGGAACTAAAGCATCTAACTTGTGTATCCAGAAGGATTCTTTCCTCTTTAGCTGAGTTTCCCTATTCCCACCCCTTCTATGGGGTTTAACACTATCAATGACTTGCCACCTCAGTTGTGAGATATTGTGACCAGCTTCAATAAAGTGACAGGCTACCGGGGCTTTCATGTCCCCACATCTTATATTTGATCTGTGCTGACTGAGGCGATCACGTATTTTTCTAACTGTCTCGCCCAAGTAGATTTTGGAGCATGGACACTTAATAAGATAAATTACATGTGTAGACTCACATGTATAAAATTTGTTGATGTTAAACTTCTTACCTGTTTGGGGGTGTACAAACTCTCTACCCTTTATGACCGAATGGCAACTGGCACAGTTTAAACAAGGATAGGTGCCACATGATTTAGATGATATGTATGTCTGTTTTTTCACCTTGGCCCCAATTTCATTCTTTACCACTAGATCTTTAATATTGGGCACTCTCCTATATGCCATTAGTGGATAGTTTTGAAATTCAGTAATATCTGTATTACAATTTTTTATAATATGCCAATGTTTTTTAAGGTATTGGGCAATTTCAGCACTATAAGGATTGTATTGTGTTACACACACTATTCTATCCTGTTTATTCCTAATTTTGTGCCTATTTTCACTGACACTATTGGCTTTTTGTTTCTCTCTTTCCACTAAGCTAGAAGGATAACCCCTTTGTACAAATCTCTCAGTCATCTCTCTAAGTCTTATCTCTTTCACATGGCTGTCACTTACTATTTTATGAACTCTGAGCATCTGGCTTTTAGGTAGGGAATTTTTCAAAGACTCATGATGGAAGCTATCATATTTAAGTAGGGAATTTCTATCTATACTCTTCCTGTACATGTCAATTTTTAAATTACCAGTCATGACATCCTTGTGCACTTCAGTATCCAAGAATACAATATTTGTCTCGCTAAAATTAAGTGTAAATTTCAGTCCCTGCACTGCACTATTCAACTGATCTACAAAAGCCAAAAGGGAACCAATGTCACCCCACCACACGCCAAACACGTCATCTATGAAGCGCCACCAGGCTGCCCCATACTTTAAGAATAAAGCATTTTCATAGACAAATTTGTCTTCAAAACAACTCATGAACATGTTGGCGTATGATGGGGCAACATTGGACCCCATGGCTGTCCCCTTCAACTGCAAGTACCATGTTTCACCAAATAAAAAATAATTGCAATACAATACCACTCTAAGCAGATCTTCAATAAATTTCAATTGTATGTAGCTATATTTATTGGTTTTAGTCATAGTGGTCATAACAGCTCCAATTCCACTTTCATGCTTGATGGATGTGTATAAGCTACAAACATCAAGTGAAAAAAGTATATACTTTGTGTCATTTAGCGGTAAATCTTTAAGCTTCAAAATGAAGTCACTAGTGTCTTTAATGTAAGAAGTTGCTTTCATAACTTCAGGCTGTAAGATTTTATCAAGATATACCGCTATATGACTAAATACAGATTGTATACCAGCAACTATTGGACGAGGTGGCAAGTCATTGATAGTGTTGAACCCCATAGAAGGGGTGGGAATAGGGAAACTCAGCTAAAGAGGAAAGAATCCTTCTGGATACACAAGTTAGATGCTTTAGTTCCCAAAGGGATCAATAGAGAAATAGATATGACAGTATTCTTGTGAGTAAAAATTTGAATTTAAAAATTTGAAATAAAAGATATTTTTCTCAGTTTGTAATACAACACAATATTGTATTCACTGTAAATAAGTAAACTGTAGCAAAGATAATAATATTATCATATGATGAATGTATAAGATATATATCTGGAAATTGTAACTACCAACAGCAGATTGTTTTTAACTATGTATTTAACAATTTTTATAGGAAGAATGAGTTTTGACCACTAGGTGGCGATATTTTGTAGTTGTTTAGTTAACACAATGTTATTTGGTGTATTAAGGGTTAATGTCATATGGTATTTAAGGAGCAGCTAACAGGTGTTCTGAATAAGCATGAGTAAGGGTTAACAGCCCGAAACGTCGCTTTTTTTGCTGCTGTGTGCCAAGTGCTGAAATGGAACAATAAAAGCTAAGTTTATTTAACAATTTTCCTATCATTTTTTGGTGCTGTGGAAATCAGTTGTCTACATATTACAGAGAGGTGTGTGCAGTGGCCCTCTACCACGAGCATCAGGTGTGTGCTGTCTGTCACTTGGGAACTGTTTCACTTTAATGTAAGTTAACCACTTTCCCTTCTTAAAAGTGAAAATAACAAAGTTGTTATGTCGAATTCTGACTACATATCCTCGAATATTTTCAAATTTTACCATCTATAAATTACACAATAAAAGCATCGATGGATTTCACTCCCAAATTAATTTATAAAAGCTACTTGACTTTAACATTCTCTGAATAAGTGGATTTTCGAAAATTAATTCAATACATGAGGCCTAATTTGATATCATGCATATGCTTTTCAAATAGACAACTACCAGTCATGGGAGTCCAAAAAATTTTTACTTGGCAGATTAGCTGGATATATTTATTATAATCTGTTTGTTAAAAAGATGGTCTTTAATAAAAAAAATAAAAATAAAAGTTTAGTATTACAAAATATTTATTGTCAATATTTTTTTTTGTTTGTTTTTTTGTTTTTATCACAAAAATAAATAGAACAAGTGTAATTCATCACAGATGAAACTCTGAAAAATAAAAAAACAACACATTAGTTATTTCATACACACATGTCTTAAAATATTCATTAAATAAAATAACTTTAAAATCATCTTGTGTCTATGCTCTAACTTTTTGAATTTTTTTCTAAAGATATTTTTTAATATAAAAAAACAATAAAAACATAACATCTATACCTATCCATCATTTAAAATACCATTATATTGTGTAATCAATATTACATTTAAATATCGGCATTTACAATTATACCAAATAATGCATATAACATTTTAACTAATAAAAATACATATATGTATGCTCAACATAAATGTAATATTTCATGTCCATTCAAATACCTCTATATCAACTATAATATGTATTCCTTTGTCTGATTGTTCATAATTGGATTCTTCTGTATCACAAAGTAGGGGTAATGTATGTAAGCTACAAATATTCTAATATAGGACATGTATCTTTTCCTAATTTTTAACATTCTTCCTCCTGTGATTCTTAACTAGGATGCATTGGGCAAACCAACCTGGATTATGCATGGTCTTTGAAAGTCAATTCTCTAGAAAACAGTTTATCTTCAATAGGTGTCTTATTCCTCATTTCCAAAATAGAGGATTGTGAAATACCATCTAAAAATAAAAAAATAATCTAAGTGTCTCCAATAGGATGCCTCCACAGCCTTAATCCATCAAATTGTTGCCACTTACCATGTGAACGTGTCTTTGTATGGTTTTACAGGTCAGCACATTTGAAAGACAATGCCAGACATGATCCCATTGGTATTCTTCACTTTCAATCTTGGATTCTTCACTTTCAGTCTGGGAATTCTTCACTTTCAGTCTGGGAATTCTTCACTTTCAGTCTTGGAATTCTTCACTTTCAGTCTTTAGATGAAGTCATCTCCCTAATGGCAGAAAAAGTGTGAATAAAAATATTAATACAAGTGTGTGAATCAGTTCTGCACCCCTCTCCCACCCCCCATTTCTGAAACGATTTCTGTCACTAGCTTACTAAGCGTGTGTAGCATCTTGTGTTATGTTCTATCAATCAAGTGTGAAGATGAGTCATATTGAGCAGACCGAACCTCTAATGTGTGACTTTGAATCTGACTTTGAACCATAGTCATGCTAGAGGATCCCTTTCTGAGTATCCAAATTTTAAGTAATGTGTCAACTAAATACTAGTTTGGAAAATGTATGCCATATGATGTATTTTTGTGCCAAATTCCTGCCAGCCACAGTCCATACATTTATACTTACCAGCTGATGTTGTCTTTAAAAACCAGGTGACAAAGACTCGTTACAGGACCCAATGACCAGAGCATCACCTATATTAATAAATGTAAAATTTTTTATCATTTGATGAACAATCCTAACATATTTGCACAATTCTCTATTTGTCATTTCCCTAGAATTCACATATATTGACAATACTCCAATCTAACTTCTATTATTTACTGTCTGAAGTGGTGGTTGATGATGTCTGCTCTGACATTGAGCCCCTCGTCCCGGAATGGCCCCTCTAGAACAGGCTCGTTCTCCTCATCTTGGAGGAGGCGTCGGGACGCCTGGACGGCCTGCAGCATCCCAGCCCTCTGTGCAATATTATGCAGGACGCTACAGGCTATAACGATCTTCGCCACCTTCCTAGGGCTGTACTGGAGGGCTCCTCCCGACCTGTCAAGGCATCTGAATCTCATTTTGAGGAGCCCAAACATCCTCTCGACTACAGCCCTAGTCCTCTTGTGCGCCCTATTATAGTGCTCCTGAGCCTCATCAGTAGGGTTACGTAACGGCGTAATGAGCCAAGGCCGGCTCATGTAACCAGAATCACCTATAAATTATGAACAGAACAAAATGAAAATTTTATAAAAAAAATGTAATGATATTAAAACAATTTATTTGTGTACACGAAAATACAATAACAAATGTTTTAATTTAAAAATAATAATCTAGTTAAATCTTATTCTCTATCTGACCATTTCAGCTAAGACATGCTACATATGTGTATTTCGCATAAACCAGACCTTTGCTAAAAAAAAAAAAAGGTTACATTGCATTTTCTATCGGTCCATTTAAGCTAGAACATGCTACATATCTGCTTTGAGCTAAAACTAGACATTTGCGGAAAGAGACAATGACATGGTTAAATTGCATTCTCTATCTGACCATTTAAGGTAAGACATGCTACATATGCGTATTTCGCATAAACCAGACCTTTGCTAAAATAAAAACAAAATGGTTAAATTGCATTTTCAATCTGGCCATTTAAGCTAGAACATGCTACATATCTGTTTTTAGCTGAAACTAGACATTTGCGGAAAGAGACAATGACATGGTTAAATCTTATTCTCTATCTGCCCATTTCAGCTAAGACATGCTACCTATGCGTATTTCGCATAAACCAGACCTTTGCTAAAATAAAAACAAAATGGTTAAATTGCATTTTCAATCTGACCATTTAAGCTAGAACATGCTACATATCTGCTTTGAGCTAAAACTAGACATTTGCGGAAAGACACAATGACATGGTTAAATTGCATTCTCTATCTGCCCATTTCAGCTAAGACATGCTACATATGCGTATTTCACATAAACCAGACCTTTGCTAAAATAAAAACAAAATGGTTAAATTGCATTTTCAATCGGGCCATTTAAGCTAGAACATGCTACATATCTGTTTTTAGCTAAAACTAGACATTTGCGGAAAGAGACAATGACATGGTTAAATTGCATTCTCTATCTGACCATTTAAGGTAAGACATGCTACATATCTGTTTTGAGCTAAAACTAGACATTTGCGGAAAGATAAAGAAATGGTTAAATTGCATCCTATAGCTGCACATTACACTAACAACAGTTTAAGACTACAGTGGCAATTGTCTAACTAATTAACCATGTTGTGCACAAATACTCACCAACGAGATACCCAGGGGGAAATTGTCTTTCCTCAAACTGCCGCCACAGGGAGGACAGAGAGAGGATGCGGGCATCATGACAAGTCCCGCCGAAATTCGCACACACCTGCATAATCCGCATCCGTGCGTCACAAACATACTGCACATTGAGGCTATGGAAATGTTTGCGATTTCGGAAGGGCAAGTCATCAGCTGGAGCACGCAACGCAATGTGGGTGCAATCTATTGCTCCCAAGACATTGGGCAATTCAACGATAGCAAGGAATTCCCTCTTCAGGCGCCTCCAATCACCATCATTCTAAGGGAATCCTATGGAACGCTTACTGATACGTACCATGGCGTCCAGAAAGTGATCAAACACCACCGAGAATGTACCTTGAGCCAGGCCATGCATGTACATCTCTCCTGATTGAAAACTCCCGGAGGCCAGGACGTATATATAACTTAGCATCTTAGTGATGCCAGGGACAGCAGTCCTTATTCGTATACGTGGCTCCAGATGAGGTCTAAGAACATCGTAAAGGCCAATGAGCTGTTCACGATTGAGCCTATACTTGTCATAAACCTCGAAGTCACTCATGTTTTCCAAGGTGGGTCTTACCCTGTAGACACGAGGACATCTAACCAGACGAGCCCTTTGTCTCACTGAGAGCCGCCGAGGCTGCCTGATTCTATCAACCGCTACTTGGGCAACAGCACCACCAGCAGCGTCTATCAGATCGTCATCCATATTTGCCAAGCTTAGCAGCACGAAGCCAAACAGCAGAGCAAACACAACGCAAGGAGTAACAAGGTATGCAAAAACACAAAAGCGAATTGATACAATGTCGATCACCATGGACGCTTTGGCCATGCTGTTTGGGGGATTTATAGTGCAATTAGTCCAATGGTAGCGAGTTCGTAATGATTGCTGATTGTATTCACTTGTTTGTATGTGAGCGGCGCGAATGCTTTCAAAGCGTTTTTTTAGGTGTTTGCTGAAATGTTATTTTCCACCAATGAATATCAATGTGAAAGTGTAAAATGTCACACATACAGTGCATCTTCGTAATGTTTGTTCATATGGGTAATAAATACATGCGCCTAGATTTAGAGTTTGGCGTTAGCCGTCAAAACCAGCGTTAGAGGCTCCTAACGCTGGTTTTGGGCTACCGCTGGTATTTAGAGTCGTGTAGGTAAGGGTCTAACGCTCACTTTCCAGCCGCGACTTTTCCATACCGCAGATCCCCCTACGCCATTTGCGTATCCTATCTTTTCAATGGGATCTTTCTAACGCCGGTATTTAGAGTCTTGGCTGAAGTGAGCGTTAGAAATCTAATGACAAAACTCCAGCCGCAGAGAAAAGCCAGGAGTTAAGAGCTTTCTGGGCTAACGCCGGTTCATAAAGCTCTTAACTACTGTGCTCTAAAGTACACTAACACCCATAAACTACCTATGTACCCCTAAACCGAGGCCCCCCACATCGCCGCCACTCTATTAAATTTTTTTAACCCCTAATCTGCCGACCGCACACCGCCGCCACCTACGTTATACTTATGTACCCCTAATCTGCTGCCCCTAACACCGCCGACCCCTATATTATATTTATTAACCCCTAATCTGCCCCCCCCAACGTCGCTGCTACCTTACCTACAATCTGGCGACCGGACCTCACCGCTACTATAATAAAGTTATTAACCCCTAATCCGCCTCACTCCCGCCTCAATAACCCTATAATAAATAGTATTAACCCCTAATCTGCTCTTCCTAACATCACCGACACCTAACTTCAAGTATTAACCCCTAATCTGCCGACCGGACCTCACCGCTACTCTATTAAATTTATTAACCCTTAAAGCTAAGTCTAACCCTAACACCCCCCTAAGTTAAATATAATTTAAATCTAACGAAATAAATTAACTCTTATTAAATAAATTATTCCTATTTAAAGCTAAATACTTACCTGTAAAATAAACCCTAATATAGCTACAATATAAATTATAATTATATTGTAGCTATTTTAGGATTAATATTTATTTTACAGGCAACATTGTATTTATTTTAACCAGGTACAATAGCTATTAAATAGTTAATAACTATTTAATAGCTACCTAGTTAAAATAATTACCAAATTACCTGTAAAATAAATCCTAACCTAAGTTACAATTAAACCTAACACTACACTATCAATAAATTAATTAAATAAATTACCTACAATTATCTACAATTAAACCTAACACTACACTATCATTAAATTAATTAAATAAATTACCTACAAATAAATACAATTAAATAAACTAACTAAAGTACAAAAAATAAAAAAAGCTAAGTTACAAAAAATAAAAAAATAATTTACAAACATAATAAAAATAATATAGCTGCAAGCAGCAATAGAGGTGGCCAGCGCTTTATTTTTGCAATGCCATATAAGTAGTTATGTCACAAAATAAAGTTATATAACAACTGTTTACAGTTCTAACATAAGCATTTGGAAAAAAAACATATTTTCGAAATGTTTGTGTTTTTTTAAAATGGCTGCCACACCATATGACCTATACTTTCAACATGAACAAATGTAACTCTAGGTGACAATATATGGTTATACAGCAAATTTCACAGTTTTAACATAAGCGGTTGGAAAGAAAACACAGTTTCAAAATTTTAGCGTAAACCAATATGGCTGCCACAGCTTGTGACTAATTCCTTCAACATGAACAACTGTGACTCTAGGTCACAATATAAGACTGTATAGCAAATTTCACAGTTCTTACATAAGTGGTTGCAGAGAAAATAGACTTTCAAATTTTTCGCGTAAACCAAGATGGCTGCCCGATCGTAAGATATACAGCCTCTATATTATGTACAATAGTGCTCACTATAGATGTCAATAAACATGGCAAAAATAAAGCATTTTTGTAAAACGGTTTTTGTTTTATTATTAATTTAAATATATCGTTAAGCAATTTTGAACATTTCAAAATGGCTGCCAAACCACATGACGTATCAACTTCTCTTGAACAAATCTGAATGTTAGTCATAAGATAACTCTTTAAACAAAATTTCAAGTCTGTCCCATAAGCGGTTTCGGAGAAGAAGATTTTTATAGTTTTTAAAAATGGCGCATACGAAACAAAATGGCCGCCAAGCTATGCAATGTATGGCTTTCAAATTGCACATACTAATGCTCACTATAGACCTCTACAATTTGCAGAAGTTTCATGAAAATTTGCAAATGTTTTATTTCACGAAGGCGACTGCGCAATGCGAATTTTAACTGCAATATTGCCTTTAAGGGTTATGACTATGTGTAATCATGTGTCTATTACACTGTAATATTGTTAAATATTGTAAAACTAATGTATAAAGTGCAAAATTACGCAATTAAATGTCGATAAAAAGGTTAATGTCTCACAGCAGCCATGTTGATTATGGAAAAATCGCAATTTTAACAATCTTGGTAGAGGACCTTGCAAGGAGCATACGTGCAAAATTGCGCTTTATTGCACTAAGCGGTTTAAGAGAAGAAGATGTTTAAAGATTTTCGCAAAATGCAAGATGGTTGCTACATCATGTGACCAAGTCACTTCTGTTGAGCAATGGAAAATCTAGGTCATAGCATCACTAAGCACAGCAAGTTTCAAAGTTGCAACATAAGCAGTTCCAGAGCTAAAGATTATTAAGCAGTTCTCAAAATTTTTCGCAAAAAACAATATGGCTGTGTAACCTTATGACCTATCAGTTCAATATTGCATGAGATAAAGCATTGCAATAGGCTGTACCAGCATACCTGATTTCAAGAGTTTAGCATAAGTAATTTGTGTTTTGTGAGCAATTTACTCAAAAGAGGAAGTATTGAATTACAAATAATTACGATAAACATAAAACCGATATTGCTGCCGCATCATGTGACTGATTTTCTCCTAATGAGCAATTATGAATCTAGGTAACAATATAAGACTGTATAGCAAATTTCGCAGTTCTTACATAAGCGGTTGCAGAGAAAATAGACTTTCGAAATTTTCGCGTAAACCAAGATGGCTGCCCAATCGTAAGATATACAGCCTCCATATTACGCACAATAGTGCTCACTATCGATGTTAATAAACATGGCAAAAATAAAGCATTTTTGTAAAACGGTTTTTGTTTTATTATTAATTTAAATATATCGTTAAGCAATTTTGAACAATTCAAAATGGCTGCCAAACCACATGACGTATCAACTTCTCTTGAACAAATCTGAATGTTAGTCATAAGATAACTCTATAAACAAAATTTCAAGTCTGTCCCATAAGCGGTTTCGGAGAAGAAGATTTTTATAGTTTTTAAAAATGGCGCATACGAAACAAAATGGCCACCAAGCTATGCAATGTATGGCTTTCAAATTGCACATACTAATGCTCACTATAGACCTCTACAATTTGCAGAAGTTTCATGAAAATTTGCAAATGTTTTATTTCACGAAGGCGATTGCGCAATGCGAATTTTAACTGCAATATTGTCTTTAAGGGTTATGACTATGTGTAATCATGTGTCTATTACACTGTAATATTGTAAAATATTGTAAAACTAATGTATAAAGTGCAAAATTGCGCAATTAAATGGCGATAAAAAGGTTAATGTCTCACAGCAACCATGTTGATTATGGAAAAATCGCAGTTTGAACAAACTTGGTAGAGGACCTTGCAAGGAGCATATGTGCAAAATTGCATGTCATTGCACTAAACGGTTTAGGAGAAGAAGATGTTTGAATATTTTCGCAAAATGCAAGATGGCTGCCACATCATGTGACCAAGGCACTTCTCTTGAGCAATAGCAATTTCAGGTGATATTAGCACTAAGCACAGCGAGTTTCAAAGTTGTGAATTAAGCAGTTCCAGAGCTAAAGATTTTTAAGTGTTTGTCGAAATTTGTCGCAAAAAGCAATATGGCTGCCAGAGCATGTGACCTATGAGTTCAATTTTGCATGAGATGTAGCACAGCAATAGGCTGTACCAGCATACCTGATTTTAAGAGCTTTGCAAAAACAGTTAAGCAGTTATGGGCAATTGAATACAAAGCTTGGCGGAATAAAAAGAATAATAATAATAATAATAATAATAATAATAATAATAATAATAATCCGAACAATAACAATAGGTTGTCCTGCAACTTTGTTGCTGGCCACCTAATTACAACAATTTTAAACTAATTACACCTACTCTAAGCCCCCTAATAAAATAACAAAGCCCCCCAAAATAAAAAAATGTCCTACCCTATTCTAAAATTAAACTTGAAAAGCTCTTTTACCTTACCAGCCCTTAAAAGGGCCTTTTGCGGGGCATGCCCCAAAGAAATCAGTAATTCTGATAGCTCCTGCGTGGCCTGGTGAATATGTCATCGGTTCCACCATGGAAGCTGCCTTTGAGGCAGGACCTTCTAATTCAAGGTCCATTCGAACATCCAAACCTAGTTTCTCTGCAACTGACTGCTTGGAGATTGAACCCTTGATTCTAGCTAAGCGTGGGTTTTCGGAATCAGTTATAGATACTCTGATCCAAGGCTAGAAAGCCTGTCACCAGGAAAATTTACCATAAGATATGGTGGAAATATCTTTGCTGGTGCGAATCCAAGGGTTACTCATGGAGTAAGATTAGGATTCCAAGGATACTATCTTTTCTCCAAGAAGGATTGGAGAAAGGTTTGTCAGCTAGTTCCTTAAAGGGACAGATATCTGCTCTGTCTGTTTTGTTACACAAGCGTCTGGCAGCCATGCCAGATATTCAGGCGTTTGTACAGGCTTTAGTCAGAATCAAGCCTGTCTACAGACCTGTGGCTCCTCCATGGAGTCTAAATTTAGTTCTTTCAGTTCTTCAAGGGGTTCCGTTTGAACCTCTACATTCCATAGATATTAAGTTACTATCTTGGAAAGTTTTGTTTTTAGTAGCTATTTCTTCTGCTAGAAGAGTTTCTGAATTGTCTGCTTTGCAGTGTAATTCACCCTATCTGGTGTTTCATACAGATAAGGTCGTTTTACGTACCAAACCTGGTTTTCTTCCAAAAGTGGTTTCCAATAAGAATATCAACCAGGAAATAGTTGTTCCTTCTCTGTGTCCTAATCTAGTTTCTAACAAGGAACGTCTGTTACACAATCTTGATGTGGTTCGTGCTTTAAAGTTTTATCTAAAAGCAACTAAAGACTTCAGACAAACATCGTCCTTGTTTGTCGTCTATTCTGGCAAGAGGAGAGGTCAAAAGGCGACTGCGACCTCTCTGTCTTTCTGGCTGAAAAGCATCATCCGGTTGGCTTATGAGACTGCTGGAAGGCAGCCTCCTGAACGAATTACAGCTCACTCTAATAGAGCTGTGGCTTCCACATGGGCCTTCAAGAATGAGGCTTCTGTTGAACAGATTTGTAAGGCAGTGACTTGGTCTTCACTGCATACGTTTGCCAAATTTTACAAATTCGATACTTTTGCTTCTTCAGAGGCTATTTTTGGGAGAAAAGTTTTGCAAGCAGTGGTGCCTTCCGTTTAGGTTACCTGACTTGTTCCCTCCCTTCATCCATGTCCTAAAGCTTTGGTATTGGTTCCCACAAGTAAGGATGAAGCCGTGGACCGGATACACCAATGTAGGAGAAAACAGAATTTATGTTTACCTGATAAATTTCTTTCTCCTACGGTGTATCCGGTCCACGGCCCGCCCTGGCATTTTTGTCAGGTTTAAATTTATTTTTTGTAAACTACAATCACCACTGCACCTTATGGTTCTCCTTTTTCTCCTAACCGTCGGTCGAATGACTGGGGGGGCGGAGCCTGAGGGGAGCTATATGGACAGCTCTGCTGTGTGCTCTCTTTGTCACTTCCTGTAGGGATTGAGAATATCCCACAAGTAAGGATGAAGCCGTGGACCGGATACACCGTAGGAGAAAGAAATTTATCAGGTAAACATAAATTCTGTTTTTTTTGGAATGTCTCTTTAAGGACCAAACCATTAGGAATATGTTGATTTAACATTGTAGAAATAAACTAAAGGGGAATGAAAATACATATAGATATGTGATATCTAACCAAGAGGTAAGATGAATAATTTTGTGAAATTATATTACAAACTAGCTATAGTTAAATGACCCTTCAAATTACTCCACTAGAACAGAAAAGTAATCAATATGGCATACAATCACTAGCTTGTGCGAAATTTGAAATTAACTGACTTACCATTTTCATGAATTTTAAAAATATATTTATTAGAATAATGTTTTTGTATACCTAAGGAAGATACAAGATCTTATAAAACAAATTGAACATTCAACTACACTGTCACTTTAATGTAAGTTAACCACTTTCCCTTCTTAAAAGTGAAAATAACAAAGTTGTTATGTCGAATTCTGACTACATATCCTCGAATATTTTCAAATTTTACCATCTATAAATAACACAATAAAAGCATCGATGGATTTCACTCCCAAATTAATTTATAAAAGCTACTTGACTTTAACATTCTCTGAATAAGTGGATTTTCGAAAATTAATTCAATACATGAGGCCTAATTTGATATCATGCATGTGCTTTTCAAATAGACAACTACCAGTCATGGGAGTCCAAAAAATTTTTACTTGGCAGATTAGCTGGATATATTTATTATAATCTGTTTGTTAAAAAGATGGTCTTTAATAAAAAAAATAAAAATAAAAGTTTAGTATTACAAAATATTTATTGTCAATATTTTTTTTTGTTTGTTTTTTTGTTTTTATCACAAAAATAAATAGAACAAGTGTAATTCATCACAGATGAAACTCTGAAAAATAAAAAAACAACACATTAGTTATTTCATACACACATGTCTTAAAATATTCATTAAATAAAATAACTTTAAAATCATCTTGTGTCTATGCTCTAACTTTTTGAAATTTTTTCTAAAGATATTTTTTAATATAAAAAAACAATAAAAACATAACATCTATACCTATCCATCATTTAAAATACCATTATATTGTGTAATCAATATTACATTTAAATATCGGCATTTACAATTATACCAAATAATGCATATAACATTTTAACTAATAAAAATACATATATGTATGCTCAACATAAATGTAATATTTCATGTCCATTCAAATACCTCTATATCAACTATAATATGTATTCCTTTGTCTGATTGTTCATAATTGGATTCTTCTGTATCACAAAGTAGGGGTAATGTATGTAAGCTACAAATATTCTAATATAGGACATGTATCTTTTCCTAATTTTTAACATTCTTCCTCCTGTGATTCTTAACTAGGATGCATTGGGCAAACCAACCTGGATTATGCATGGTCTTTGAAAGTCAATTCTCTAGAAAACAGTTTATCTTCAATAGGTGTCTTATTCCTCATTTCCAAAATAGAGGATTGTGAAATACCATCTAAAAATAAAAAAATAATCTAAGTGTCTCCAATAGGATGCCTCCACAGCCTTAATCCATCAAATTGTTGCCACTTACCATGTGAACGTGTCTTTGTATGGTTTTACAGGTCAGCACATTTGAAAGACAATGCCAGACATGATCCCATTGGTATTCTTCACTTTCAATCTTGGATTCTTCACTTTCAGTCTGGGAATTCTTCACTTTCAGTCTTGGAATTCTTCACTTTCAGTCTTTAGATGAAGTCATCTCCCTAATGGCAGAAAAAGTGTGAATAAAAATATTAATACAAGTGTGTGAATCAGTTCTGCACCCCTCTCCCACCCCCCATTTCTGAAACGATTTCTGTCACTAGCTTACTAAGCGTGTGTAGCATCTTGTGTTATGTTCTATCAATCAAGTGTGAAGATGAGTCATATTGAGCAGACCGAACCTCTAATGTGTGACTTTGAATCTGACTTTGAACCATAGTCATGCTAGAGGATCCCTTTCTGAGTATCCAAATTTTAAGTAATGTGTCAACTAAATACTAGTTTGGAAAATGTATGCCATATGATGTATTTTTGTGCCAAATTCCTGCCAGCCACAGTCCATACATTTATACTTACCAGCTGATGTTGTCTTTAAAAACCAGGTGGCAAAGACTCGTTACAGGACCCAATGACCAGAGCATCACCTATATTAATAAATGTAAATTTTTTTATCATTTGATGAACAATCCTAACATATTTGCACAATTCTCTATTTGTCATTTCCCTAGAATTCACATATATTGACAATACTCCAATCTAACTTCTATTATTTACTGTCTGAAGTGGTGGTTGATGATGTCTGCTCTGACATTGAGCCCCTCGTCCCGGAATGGCCCCTCTAGAACAGGCTCGTTCTCCTCATCTTGGAGGAGGCGTCGGGACGCCTGGACGGCCTGCAGCATCCCAGCCCTCTGTGCAATATTATGCAGGACGCTACAGGCTATAACGATCTTCGCCACCTTCCTAGGGCTGTACTGGAGGGCTCCTCCCGACCTGTCAAGGCATCTGAATCTCATTTTGAGGAGCCCAAACATCCTCTCGACTACAGCCCTAGTCCTCTTGTGCGCCCTATTATAGTGCTCCTGAGCCTCATCAGTAGGGTTACGTAACGGCGTAATGAGCCAAGGCCGGCTCATGTAACCAGAATCACCTATAAATTATGAACAGAACAAAATGAAAATTTTATAAAAAAAAATGTAATGATATTAAAACAATTTATTTGTGTACACGAAAATACAATAACAAATGTTTTAATTTAAAAATAATAATCTAGTTAAATCTTATTCTCTATCTGACCATTTCAGCTAAGACATGCTACATATGTGTATTTCGCATAAACCAGACCTTTGCTAAAAAAAAAAAAAGGTTACATTGCATTTTCTATCGGTCCATTTAAGCTAGAACATGCTACATATCTGCTTTGAGCTAAAACTAGACATTTGCGGAAAGAGACAATGACATGGTTAAATTGCATTCTCTATCTGACCATTTAAGGTAAGACATGCTACATATGCGTATTTCGCATAAACCAGACCTTTGCTAAAATAAAAACAAAATGGTTAAATTGCATTTTCAATCTGGCCATTTAAGCTAGAACATGCTACATATCTGTTTTTAGCTGAAACTAGACATTTGCGGAAAGAGACAATGACATGGTTAAATCTTATTCTCTATCTGCCCATTTCAGCTAAGACATGCTACCTATGCGTATTTCGCATAAACCAGACCTTTGCTAAAATAAAAACAAAATGGTTAAATTGCATTTTCAATCTGGCCATTTAAGCTAGAACATGCTACATATCTGCTTTGAGCTAAAACTAGACATTTGCGGAAAGACACAATGACATGGTTAAATTGCATTCTCTATCTGCCCATTTCAGCTAAGACATGCTACATATGCGTATTTCACATAAACCAGACCTTTGCTAAAATAAAAACAAAATGGTTAAATTGCATTTTCAATCGGGCCATTTAAGCTAGAACATGCTACATATCTGTTTTTAGCTAAAACTAGACATTTGCGGAAAGAGACAATGACATGGTTAAATTGCATTCTCTATCTGACCATTTAAGGTAAGACATGCTACATATCTGTTTTGAGCTAAAACTAGACATTTGCGGAAAGATAAAGAAATGGTTAAATTGCATCCTATAGCTGCACATTACACTAACAACAGTTTAAGACTACAGTGGCAATTGTCTAACTAATTAACCATGTTGTGCACAAATACTCACCAACGAGATACCCAGGGGGAAATTGTCTTTCCTCAAACTGCCGCCACAGGGAGGACAGAGAGAGGATGCGGGCATCATGACAAGTCCCGCCGAAATTCGCACACACCTGCATAATCCGCATCCGTGCGTCACAAACATACTGCACATTGAGGCTATGGAAATGTTTGCGATTTCGGAAGGGCAAGTCATCAGCTGGAGCACGCAACGCAATGTGGGTGCAATCTATTGCTCCCAAGACATTGGGCAATTCAACGATAGCAAGGAATTCCCTCTTCAGGCGCCTCCAATCACCATCATTCTAAGGGAATCCTATGGAACGCTTACTGATACGTACCATGGCGTCCAGAAAGTGATCAAACACCACCGAGAATGTACCTTGAGCCAGGCCATGCATGTACATCTCTCCTGATTGAAAACTCCCGGAGGCCAGGACGTATATACAACTTAGCATCTTAGTGATGCCAGGGACAGCAGTCCTTATTCGTATACGTGGCTCCAGATGAGGTCTAAGAACATTGTAAAGGCCAATGAGCTGTTCACGATTGAGCCTATACTTGTCATAAACCTCGAAGTCACTCATGTTTTCCAAGGTGGGTCTTACCCTGTAGACACGAGGACATCTAACCAGACGAGCCCTTTGTCTCACTGAGAGCCGCCGAGGCTGCCTGATTCTATCAACCGCTACTTGGGCAACAGCACCACCAGCAGCGTCTATCAGATCGTCATCCATATTTGCCAAGCTTAGCAGCACGAAGCCAAACAGCAGAGCAAACACAACGCAAGGAGTAACAAGGTATGCAAAAACACAAAAGCGAATTGATACAATGTCGATCACCATGGACGCTTTGGCCATGCTGTTTGGGGGATTTATAGTGCAATTAGTCCAATGGTAGCGAGTTCGTAATGATTGCTGATTGTATTCACTTGTTTGTATGTGAGCGGCGCGAATGCTTTCAAAGCGTTTTTTTAGGTGTTTGCTGAAATGTTATTTTCCACCAATGAATATCAATGTGAAAGTGTAAAATGTCACACATACAGTGCATCTTCGTAATGTTTGTTCATATGGGTAATAAATACATGCGCCTAGATTTAGAGTTTGGCGTTAGCCGTCAAAACCAGCGTTAGAGGCTCCTAACGCTGGTTTTGGGCTACCGCTGGTATTTAGAGTCGTGTAGGTAAGGGTCTAACGCTCACTTTCCAGCCGCGACTTTTCCATACCGCAGATCCCCCTACGCCATTTGCGTATCCTATCTTTTCAATGGGATCTTTCTAACGCCGGTATTTAGAGTCTTGGCTGAAGTGAGCGTTAGAAATCTAATGACAAAACTCCAGCCGCAGAGAAAAGCCAGGAGTTAAGAGCTTTCTGGGCTAACGCCGGTTCATAAAGCTCTTAACTACTGTGCTCTAAAGTACACTAACACCCATAAACTACCTATGTACCCCTAAACCGAGGCCCCCCATATCGCCGCCACTCTATTAAATTTTTTTAACCCCTAATCTGCCGACCGCACACCGCCGCCACCTACGTTATACTTATGTACCCCTAATCTGCTGCCCCTAACACCGCCGACCCCTATATTATATTTATTAACCCCTAATCTGCCCCCCCCAACGTCGCTGCTACCTTACCTACAATCTGGCGACCGGACCTCACCGCTACTATAATAAAGTTATTAACCCCTAATCCGCCTCACTCCCGCCTCAATAACCCTATAATAAATAGTATTAACCCCTAATCTGCTCTTCCTAACATCACCGACACCTAACTTCAAGTATTAACCCCTAATCTGCCGACCGGACCTCACCGCTACTCTATTAAATTTATTAACCCTTAAAGCTAAGTCTAACCCTAACACCCCCCTAAGTTAAATATAATTTAAATCTAACGAAATAAATTAACTCTTATTAAATAAATTATTCCTATTTAAAGCTAAATACTTACCTGTAAAATAAACCCTAATATAGCTACAATATAAATTATAATTATATTGTAGCTATTTTAGGATTAATATTTATTTTACAGGCAACATTGTATTTATTTTAACCAGGTACAATAGCTATTAAATAGTTAATAACTATTTAATAGCTACCTAGTTAAAATAATTACCAAATTACCTGTAAAATAAATCCTAACCTAAGTTACAATTAAACCTAACACTACACTATCAATAAATTAATTAAATAAATTACCTACAATTATCTACAATTAAACCTAACACTACACTATCATTAAATTAATTAAATAAATTACCTACAAATAAATACAATTAAATAAACTAACTAAAGTACAAAAAATAAAAAAAGCTAAGTTACAAAAAATAAAAAAATAATTTACAAACATAATAAAAATATTACAACAATTTTAAACTAATTACACCTACTCTAAGCCCCCTAATAAAATAACAAAGCCCCCCAAAATAAAAAAATGTCCTACCCTATTCTAAAATTAAACTTGAAAAGCTCTTTTACCTTACCAGCCCTTAAAAGGGCCTTTTGCGGGGCATGCCCCAAAGAAATCAGTAATTCTGATAGCTCCTGCGTGGCCTGGTGAATATGTCATCGGTTCCACCATGGAAGCTGCCTTTGAGGCAGGACCTTCTAATTCAAGGTCCATTCGAACATCCAAACCTAGTTTCTCTGCAACTGACTGCTTGGAGATTGAACCCTTGATTCTAGCTAAGCGTGGGTTTTCGGAATCAGTTATAGATACTCTGATCCAAGGCTAGAAAGCCTGTCACCAGGAAAATTTACCATAAGATATGGCGGAAATATCTTTGCTGGTGCGAATCCAAGGGTTACTCATGGAGTAAGATTAGGATTCCAAGGATACTATCTTTTCTCCAAGAAGGATTGGAGAAAGGTTTGTCAGCTAGTTCCTTAAAGGGACAGATATCTGCTCTGTCTGTTTTGTTACACAAGCGTCTGGCAGCCATGCCAGATATTCAGGCGTTTGTACAGGCTTTAGTCAGAATCAAGCCTGTCTACAGACCTGTGGCTCCTCCATGGAGTCTAAATTTAGTTCTTTCAGTTCTTCAAGGGGTTCCGTTTGAACCTCTACATTCCATAGATATTAAGTTACTATCTTGGAAAGTTTTGTTTTTAGTAGCTATTTCTTCTGCTAGAAGAGTTTCTGAATTGTCTGCTTTGCAGTGTAATTCACCCTATCTGGTGTTTCATACAGATAAGGTCGTTTTACGTACCAAACCTGGTTTTCTTCCAAAAGTGGTTTCCAATAAGAATATCAACCAGGAAATAGTTGTTCCTTCTCTGTGTCCTAATCTAGTTTCTAACAAGGAACGTCTGTTACACAATCTTGATGTGGTTCGTGCTTTAAAGTTTTATCTAAAAGCAACTAAAGACTTCAGACAAACATCGTCCTTGTTTGTCGTCTATTCTGGCAAGAGGAGAGGTCAAAAGGCGACTGCGACCTCTCTGTCTTTCTGGCTGAAAAGCATCATCCGGTTGGCTTATGAGACTGCTGGAAGGCAGCCTCCTGAACGAATTACAGCTCACTCTAATAGAGCTGTGGCTTCCACATGGGCCTTCAAGAATGAGGCTTCTGTTGAACAGATTTGTAAGGCAGTGACTTGGTCTTCACTGCATACGTTTGCCAAATTTTACAAATTCGATACTTTTGCTTCTTCAGAGGCTATTTTTGGGAGAAAGGTTTTGCAAGCAGTGGTGCCTTCCGTTTAGGTTACCTGACTTGTTCCCTCCCTTCATCCATGTCCTAAAGCTTTGGTATTGGTTCCCACAAGTAAGGATGAAGCCGTGGACCGGATACACCAATGTAGGAGAAAACAGAATTTATGTTTACCTGATAAATTTCTTTCTCCTACGGTGTATCCGGTCCACGGCCCGCCCTGGCATTTTGGTCAGGTTTAAATTTATTTTTTGTAAACTACAATCACCACTGCACCTTATGGTTCTCCTTTTTCTCCTAACCGTCGGTCGAATGACTGGGGGGGCGGAGCCTGAGGGGAGCTATATGGACAGCTCTGCTGTGTGCTCTCTTTGTCACTTCCTGTAGGGATTGAGAATATCCCACAAGTAAGGATGAGCCGTGGACCGGATACACCGTAGGAGAAAGAAATTTATCAGGTAAACATAAATTCTGTTTTTTTTGGAATGTCTCTTTAAGGACCAAACCATTAGGAATATGTTGATTTAACATTGTAGAAATAAACTAAAGGGGAATGAAAATACATATAGATATGTGATATCTAACCAAGAGGTAAGATGAATAATTTTGTGAAATTATATTACAAACTAGCTATAGTTAAATGACCCTTCAAATTACTCCACTAGAACAGAAAAGTAATCAATATGGCATACAATCACTAGCTTGTGCGAAATTTGAAATTAACTGACTTACCATTTTCATGAATTTTAAAAATATATTAATTAGAATAATGTTTTTGTATACCTAAGGAAGATACAAGATCTTATAAAACAAATTGAACATTCAACTACACTGTCACTTTAATGTAAGTTAACCACTTTCCCTTCTTAAAAGTGAAAATAACAAAGTTGTTATGTCGAATTCTGACTACATATCCTCGAATATTTTCAAATTTTACCATCTATAAATTACACAATAAAAGCATCGATGGATTTCACTCCCAAATTAATTTATAAAAGCTACTTGACTTTAACATTCTCTGAATAAGTGGATTTTCGAAAATTAATTCAATACATGAGGCCTAATTTGATATCATGCATGTGCTTTTCAAATAGACAACTACCAGTCATGGGAGTCCAAAAAATTTTTACTTGGCAGATTAGCTGGATATATTTATTATAATCTGTTTGTTAAAAAGATGGTCTTTAATAAAAAAAATAAAAATAAAAGTTTAGTATTACAAAATATTTATTGTCAATATTTTTTTTTGTTTGTTTTTTTGTTTTTATCACAAAAATAAATAGAACAAGTGTAATTCATCACAGATGAAACTCTGAAAAATAAAAAAACAACACATTAGTTATTTCATACACACATGTCTTAAAATATTCATTAAATAAAATAACTTTAAAATCATCTTGTGTCTATGCTCTAACTTTTTGAATTTTTTTCTAAAGATATTTTTTAATATAAAAAAACAATAAAAACATAACATCTATACCTATCCATCATTTAAAATACCATTATATTGTGTAATCAATATTACATTTAAATATCGGCATTTACAATTATACCAAATAATGCATATAACATTTTAACTAATAAAAATACATATATGTATGCTCAACATAAATGTAATATTTCATGTCCATTCAAATACCTCTATATCAACTATAATATGTATTCCTTTGTCTGATTGTTCATAATTGGATTCTTCTGTATCACAAAGTAGGGGTAATGTATGTAAGCTACAAATATTCTAATATAGGACATGTATCTTTTCCTAATTTTTAACATTCTTCCTCCTGTGATTCTTAACTAGGATGCATTGGGCAAACCAACCTGGATTATGCATGGTCTTTGAAAGTCAATTCTCTAGAAAACAGTTTATCTTCAATAGGTGTCTTATTCCTCATTTCCAAAATAGAGGATTGTGAAATACCATCTAAAAATAAAAAAATAATCTAAGTGTCTCCAATAGGATGCCTCCACAGCCTTAATCCATCAAATTGTTGCCACTTACCATGTGAACGTGTCTTTGTATGGTTTTACAGGTCAGCACATTTGAAAGACAATGCCAGACATGATCCCATTGGTATTCTTCACTTTCAATCTTGGATTCTTCACTTTCAGTCTGGGAATTCTTCACTTTCAGTCTGGGAATTCTTCACTTTCAGTCTTGGAATTCTTCACTTTCAGTCTTTAGATGAAGTCATCTCCCTAATGGCAGAAAAAGTGTGAATAAAAATATTAATACAAGTGTGTGAATCAGTTCTGCACCCCTCTCCCACCCCCCATTTCTGAAACGAATTCTGTCACTAGCTTACTAAGCGTGTGTAGCATCTTGTGTTATGTTCTATCAATCAAGTGTGAAGATGAGTCATATTGAGCAGACCGAACCTCTAATGTGTGACTTTGAATCTGACTTTGAACCATAGTCATGCTAGAGGATCCCTTTCTGAGTATCCAAATTTTAAGTAATGTGTCAACTAAATACTAGTTTGGAAAATGTATGCCATATGATGTATTTTTGTGCCAAATTCCTGCCAGCCACAGTCCATACATTTATACTTACCAGCTGATGTTGTCTTTAAAAACCAGGTGGCAAAGACTCGTTACAGGACCCAATGACCAGAGCATCACCTATATTAATAAATGTAAATTTTTTTATCATTTGATGAACAATCCTAACATATTTGCACAATTCTCTATTTGTCATTTCCCTAGAATTCACATATATTGACAATACTCCAATCTAACTTCTATTATTTACTGTCTGAAGTGGTGGTTGATGATGTCTGCTCTGACATTGAGCCCCTCGTCCCGGAATGGCCCCTCTAGAACAGGCTCGTTCTCCTCATCTTGGAGGAGGCGTCGGGACGCCTGGACGGCCTGCAGCATCCCAGCCCTCTGTGCAATATTATGCAGGACGCTACAGGCTATAACGATCTTCGCCACCTTCCTAGGGCTGTACTGGAGGGCTCCTCCCGACCTGTCAAGGCATCTGAATCTCATTTTGAGGAGCCCAAACATCCTCTCGACTACAGCCCTAGTCCTCTTGTGCGCCCTATTATAGTGCTCCTGAGCCTCATCAGTAGGGTTACGTAACGGCGTAATGAGCCAAGGCCGGCTCATGTAACCAGAATCACCTATAAATTATGAACAGAACAAAATGAAAATTTTATTAAAAAAAATGTAATGATATTAAAACAATTTATCTGTGTACACGAAAATACAATAACAAATGTTTTAATTTAAAAATAATAATCTAGTTAAATCTTATTCTCTATCTGACCATTTCAGCTAAGACATGCTACATATGTGTATTTCGCATAAACCAGACCTTTGCTAAAAAAAAAAAAAGGTTACATTGCATTTTCTATCGGTCCATTTAAGCTAGAACATGCTACATATCTGCTTTGAGCTAAAACTAGACATTTGCGGAAAGAGACAATGACATGGTTAAATTGCATTCTCTATCTGACCATTTAAGGTAAGACATGCTACATATGCGTATTTCGCATAAACCAGACCTTTGCTAAAATAAAAACAAAATGGTTAAATTGCATTTTCAATCTGGCCATTTAAGCTAGAACATGCTACATATCTGTTTTTAGCTGAAACTAGACATTTGCGGAAAGAGACAATGACATGGTTAAATCTTATTCTCTATCTGCCCATTTCAGCTAAGACATGCTACCTATGCGTATTTCGCATAAACCAGACCTTTGCTAAAATAAAAACAAAATGGTTAAATTGCATTTTCAATCTGGCCATTTAAGCTAGAACATGCTACATATCTGCTTTGAGCTAAAACTAGACATTTGCGGAAAGACACAATGACATGGTTAAATTGCATTCTCTATCTGCCCATTTCAGCTAAGACATGCTACATATGCGTATTTCACATAAACCAGACCTTTGCTAAAATAAAAACAAAATGGTTAAATTGCATTTTCAATCGGGCCATTTAAGCTAGAACATGCTACATATCTGTTTTTAGCTAAAACTAGACATTTGCGGAAAGAGACAATGACATGGTTAAATTGCATTCTCTATCTGACCATTTAAGGTAAGACATGCTACATATCTGTTTTGAGCTAAAACTAGACATTTGCGGAAAGATAAAGAAATGGTTAAATTGCATCCTATAGCTGCACATTACACTAACAACAGTTTAAGACTACAGTGGCAATTGTCTAACTAATTAACCATGTTGTGCACAAATACTCACCAACGAGATACCCAGGGGGAAATTGTCTTTCCTCAAACTGCCGCCACAGGGAGGACAGAGAGAGGATGCGGGCATCATGACAAGTCCCGCCGAAATTCGCACACACCTGCATAATCCGCATCCGTGCGTCACAAACATACTGCACATTGAGGCTATGGAAATGTTTGCGATTTCGGAAGGGCAAGTCATCAGCTGGAGCACGCAACGCAATGTGGGTGCAATCTATTGCTCCCAAGACATTGGGCAATTCAACGATAGCAAGGAATTCCCTCTTCAGGCGCCTCCAATCACCATCATTCTAAGGGAATCCTATGGAACGCTTACTGATACGTACCATGGCGTCCAGAAAGTGATCAAACACCACCGAGAATGTACCTTGAGCCAGGCCATGCATGTACATCTCTCCTGATTGAAAACTCCCGGAGGCCAGGACGTATATACAACTTAGCATCTTAGTGATGCCAGGGACAGCAGTCCTTATTCGTATACGTGGCTCCAGATGAGGTCTAAGAACATTGTAAAGGCCAATGAGCTGTTCACGATTGAGCCTATACTTGTCATAAACCTCGAAGTCACTCATGTTTTCCAAGGTGGGTCTTACCCTGTAGACACGAGGACATCTAACCAGACGAGCCCTTTGTCTCACTGAGAGCCGCCGAGGCTGCCTGATTCTATCAACCGCTACTTGGGCAACAGCACCACCAGCAGCGTCTATCAGATCGTCATCCATATTTGCCAAGCTTAGCAGCACGAAGCCAAACAGCAGAGCAAACACAACGCAAGGAGTAACAAGGTATGCAAAAACACAAAAGCGAATTGATACAATGTCGATCACCATGGACGCTTTGGCCATGCTGTTTGGGGGATTTATAGTGCAATTAGTCCAATGGTAGCGAGTTCGTAATGATTGCTGATTGTATTCACTTGTTTGTATGTGAGCGGCGCGAATGCTTTCAAAGCGTTTTTTTCGGTGTTTGCTGAAATGTTATTTTCCACCAATGAATATCAATGTGAAAGTGTAAAATGTCACACATACAGTGCATCTTCGTAATGTTTGTTCATATGGGTAATAAATACATGCGCCTAGATTTAGAGTTTGGCGTTAGCCGTCAAAACCAGCGTTAGAGGCTCCTAACGCTGGTTTTGGGCTACCGCTGGTATTTAGAGTCGTGTAGGTAAGGGTCTAACGCTCACTTTCCAGCCGCGACTTTTCCATACCGCAGATCCCCCTACGCCATTTGCGTATCCTATCTTTTCAATGGGATCTTTCTAACGCCGGTATTTAGAGTCTTGGCTGAAGTGAGCGTTAGAAATCTAATGACAAAACTCCAGCCGCAGAGAAAAGCCAGGAGTTAAGAGCTTTCTGGGCTAACGCCGGTTCATAAAGCTCTTAACTACTGTGCTCTAAAGTACACTAACACCCATAAACTACCTATGTACCCCTAAACCGAGGCCCCCCACATCGCCGCCACTCTATTAAATTTTTTTAACCCCTAATCTGCCGACCGCACACCGCCGCCACCTACGTTATACTTATGTACCCCTAATCTGCTGCCCCTAACACCGCCGACCCCTATATTATATTTATTAACCCCTAATCTGCCCCCCCCAACGTCGCTGCTACCTTACCTACAATCTGGCGACCGGACCTCACCGCTACTATAATAAAGTTATTAACCCCTAATCCGCCTCACTCCCGCCTCAATAACCCTATAATAAATAGTATTAACCCCTAATCTGCTCTTCCTAACATCACCGACACCTAACTTCAAGTATTAACCCCTAATCTGCCGACCGGACCTCACCGCTACTCTATTAAATTTATTAACCCTTAAAGCTAAGTCTAACCCTAACACCCCCCTAAGTTAAATATAATTTAAATCTAACGAAATAAATTAACTCTTATTAAATAAATTATTCCTATTTAAAGCTAAATACTTACCTGTAAAATAAACCCTAATATAGCTACAATATAAATTATAATTATATTGTAGCTATTTTAGGATTAATATTTATTTTACAGGCAACATTGTATTTATTTTAACCAGGTACAATAGCTATTAAATAGTTAATAACTATTTAATAGCTACCTAGTTAAAATAATTACCAAATTACCTGTAAAATAAATCCTAACCTAAGTTACAATTAAACCTAACACTACACTATCAATAAATTAATTAAATAAATTACCTACAATTATCTACAATTAAACCTAACACTACACTATCATTAAATTAATTAAATAAATTACCTACAAATAAATACAATTAAATAAACTAACTAAAGTACAAAAAATAAAAAAAGCTAAGTTACAAAAAATAAAAAAATAATTTACAAACATAATAAAAATATTACAACAATTTTAAACTAATTACACCTACTCTAAGCCCCCTAATAAAATAACAAAGCCCCCCAAAATAAAAAAATGTCCTACCCTATTCTAAAATTAAACTTGAAAAGCTCTTTTACCTTACCAGCCCTTAAAAGGGCCTTTTGCGGGGCATGCCCCAAAGAAATCAGTAATTCTGATAGCTCCTGCGTGGCCTGGTGAATATGTCATCGGTTCCACCATGGAAGCTGCCTTTGAGGCAGGACCTTCTAATTCAAGGTCCATTCGAACATCCAAACCTAGTTTCTCTGCAACTGACTGCTTGGAGATTGAACCCTTGATTCTAGCTAAGCGTGGGTTTTCGGAATCAGTTATAGATACTCTGATCCAAGGCTAGAAAGCCTGTCACCAGGAAAATTTACCATAAGATATGGCGGAAATATCTTTGCTGGTGCGAATCCAAGGGTTACTCATGGAGTAAGATTAGGATTCCAAGGATACTATCTTTTCTCCAAGAAGGATTGGAGAAAGGTTTGTCAGCTAGTTCCTTAAAGGGACAGATATCTGCTCTGTCTGTTTTGTTACACAAGCGTCTGGCAGCCATGCCAGATATTCAGGCGTTTGTACAGGCTTTAGTCAGAATCAAGCCTGTCTACAGACCTGTGGCTCCTCCATGGAGTCTAAATTTAGTTCTTTCAGTTCTTCAAGGGGTTCCGTTTGAACCTCTACATTCCATAGATATTAAGTTACTATCTTGGAAAGTTTTGTTTTTAGTAGCTATTTCTTCTGCTAGAAGAGTTTCTGAATTGTCTGCTTTGCAGTGTAATTCACCCTATCTGGTGTTTCATACAGATAAGGTCGTTTTACGTACCAAACCTGGTTTTCTTCCAAAAGTGGTTTCCAATAAGAATATCAACCAGGAAATAGTTGTTCCTTCTCTGTGTCCTAATCTAGTTTCTAACAAGGAACGTCTGTTACACAATCTTGATGTGGTTCGTGCTTTAAAGTTTTATCTAAAAGCAACTAAAGACTTCAGACAAACATCGTCCTTGTTTGTCGTCTATTCTGGCAAGAGGAGAGGTCAAAAGGCGACTGCGACCTCTCTGTCTTTCTGGCTGAAAAGCATCATCCGGTTGGCTTATGAGACTGCTGGAAGGCAGCCTCCTGAACGAATTACAGCTCACTCTAATAGAGCTGTGGCTTCCACATGGGCCTTCAAGAATGAGGCTTCTGTTGAACAGATTTGTAAGGCAGTGACTTGGTCTTCACTGCATACGTTTGCCAAATTTTACAAATTCGATACTTTTGCTTCTTCAGAGGCTATTTTTGGGAGAAAGGTTTTGCAAGCAGTGGTGCCTTCCGTTTAGGTTACCTGACTTGTTCCCTCCCTTCATCCATGTCCTAAAGCTTTGGTATTGGTTCCCACAAGTAAGGATGAAGCCGTGGACCGGATACACCAATGTAGGAGAAAACAGAATTTATGTTTACCTGATAAATTTCTTTCTCCTACGGTGTATCCGGTCCACGGCCCGCCCTGGCATTTTGGTCAGGTTTAAATTTATTTTTTGTAAACTACAATCACCACTGCACCTTATGGTTCTCCTTTTTCTCCTAACCGTCGGTCGAATGACTGGGGGGGCGGAGCCTGAGGGGAGCTATATGGACAGCTCTGCTGTGTGCTCTCTTTGTCACTTCCTGTAGGGATTGAGAATATCCCACAAGTAAGGATGAAGCCGTGGACCGGATACACCGTAGGAGAAAGAAATTTATCAGGTAAACATAAATTCTGTTTTTTTTGGAATGTCTCTTTAAGGACCAAACCATTAGGAATATGTTGATTTAACATTGTAGAAATAAACTAAAGGGGAATGAAAATACATATAGATATGTGATATCTAACCAAGAGGTAAGATGAATAATTTTGTGAAATTATATTACAAACTAGCTATAGTTAAATGACCCTTCAAATTACTCCACTAGAACAGAAAAGTAATCAATATGGCATACAATCACTAGCTTGTGCGAAATTTGAAATTAACTGACTTACCATTTTCATGAATTTTAAAAATATATTTATTAGAATAATGTTTTTGTATACCTAAGGAAGATACAAGATCTTATAAAACAAATTGAACATTCAACTACACTGTCACTTTAATGTAAGTTAACCACTTTCCCTTCTTAAAAGTGAAAATAACAAAGTTGTTATGTCGAATTCTGACTACATATCCTCGAATATTTTCAAATTTTACCATCTATAAATTACACAATAAAAGCATCGATGGATTTCACTCCCAAATTAATTTATAAAAGCTACTTGACTTTAACATTCTCTGAATAAGTGGATTTTCGAAAATTAATTCAATACATGAGGCCTAATTTGATATCATGCATGTGCTTTTCAAATAGACAACTACCAGTCATGGGAGTCCAAAAAATTTTTACTTGGCAGATTAGCTGGATATATTTATTATAATCTGTTTGTTAAAAAGATGGTCTTTAATAAAAAAAATAAAAATAAAAGTTTAGTATTACAAAATATTTATTGTCAATATTTTTTTTTGTTTGTTTTTTTGTTTTTATCACAAAAATAAATAGAACAAGTGTAATTCATCACAGATGAAACTCTGAAAAATAAAAAAACAACACATTAGTTATTTCATACACACATGTCTTAAAATATTCATTAAATAAAATAACTTTAAAATCATCTTGTGTCTATGCTCTAACTTTTTGAAATTTTTTCTAAAGATATTTTTTAATATAAAAAAACAATAAAAACATAACATCTATACCTATCCATCATTTAAAATACCATTATATTGTGTAATCAATATTACATTTAAATATCGGCATTTACAATTATACCAAATAATGCATATAACATTTTAACTAATAAAAATACATATATGTATGCTCAACATAAATGTAATATTTCATGTCCATTCAAATACCTCTATATCAACTATAATATGTATTCCTTTGTCTGATTGTTCATAATTGGATTCTTCTGTATCACAAAGTAGGGGTAATGTATGTAAGCTACAAATATTCTAATATAGGACATGTATATTTTCCTAATTTTTAACATTCTTCCTCCTGTGATTCTTAACTAGGATGCATTGGGCAAACCAACCTGGATTATGCATGGTCTTTGAAAGTCAATTCTCTAGAAAACAGTTTATCTTCAATAGGTGTCTTATTCCTCATTTCCAAAATAGAGGATTGTGAAATACCATCTAAAAATAAAAAAATAATCTAAGTGTCTCCAATAGGATGCCTCCACAGCCTTAATCCATCAAATTGTTGCCACTTACCATGTGAACGTGTCTTTGTATGGTTTTACAGGTCAGCACATTTGAAAGACAATGCCAGACATGATCCCATTGGTATTCTTCACTTTCAATCTTGGATTCTTCACTTTCAGTCTGGGAATTCTTCACTTTCAGTCTTGGAATTCTTCACTTTCAGTCTTTAGATGAAGTCATCTCCCTAATGGCAGAAAAAGTGTGAATAAAAATATTAATACAAGTGTGTGAATCAGTTCTGCACCCCTCTCCCACCCCCCATTTCTGAAACGATTTCTGTCACTAGCTTACTAAGCGTGTGTAGCATCTTGTGTTATGTTCTATCAATCAAGTGTGAAGATGAGTCATATTGAGCAGACCGAACCTCTAATGTGTGACTTTGAATCTGACTTTGAACCATAGTCATGCTAGAGGATCCCTTTCTGAGTATCCAAATTTTAAGTAATGTGTCAACTAAATACTAGTTTGGAAAATGTATGCCATATGATGTATTTTTGTGCCAAATTCCTGCCAGCCACAGTCCATACATTTATACTTACCAGCTGATGTTGTCTTTAAAAACCAGGTGGCAAAGACTCGTTACAGGACCCAATGACCAGAGCATCACCTATATTAATAAATGTAAATTTTTTTATCATTTGATGAACAATCCTAACATATTTGCACAATTCTCTATTTGTCATTTCCCTAGAATTCACATATATTGACAATACTCCAATCTAACTTCTATTATTTACTGTCTGAAGTGGTGGTTGATGATGTCTGCTCTGACATTGAGCCCCTCGTCCCGGAATGGCCCCTCTAGAACAGGCTCGTTCTCCTCATCTTGGAGGAGGCGTCGGGACGCCTGGACGGCCTGCAGCATCCCAGCCCTCTGTGCAATATTATGCAGGACGCTACAGGCTATAACGATCTTCACCACCTTCCTAGGGCTGTACTGGAGGGCTCCTCCCGACCTGTCAAGGCATCTGAATCTCATTTTGAGGAGCCCAAACATCCTCTCGACTACAGCCCTAGTCCTCTTGTGCGCCCTATTATAGTGCTCCTGAGCCTCATCAGTAGGGTTACGTAACGGCGTAATGAGCCAAGGCCGGCTCATGTAACCAGAATCACCTATAAATTATGAACAGAACAAAATGAAAATTTTATAAAAAAAAATGTAATGATATTAAAACAATTTATTTGTGTACACGAAAATACAATAACAAATGTTTTAATTTAAAAATAATAATCTAGTTAAATCTTATTCTCTATCTGACCATTTCAGCTAAGACATGCTACATATGTGTATTTCGCATAAACCAGACCTTTGCTAAAAAAAAAAAAAGGTTACATTGCATTTTCTATCGGTCCATTTAAGCTAGAACATGCTACATATCTGCTTTGAGCTAAAACTAGACATTTGCGGAAAGAGACAATGACATGGTTAAATTGCATTCTCTATCTGACCATTTAAGGTAAGACATGCTACATATGCGTATTTCGCATAAACCAGACCTTTGCTAAAATAAAAACAAAATGGTTAAATTGCATTTTCAATCTGGCCATTTAAGCTAGAACATGCTACATATCTGTTTTTAGCTGAAACTAGACATTTGCGGAAAGAGACAATGACATGGTTAAATCTTATTCTCTATCTGCCCATTTCAGCTAAGACATGCTACCTATGCGTATTTCGCATAAACCAGACCTTTGCTAAAATAAAAACAAAATGGTTAAATTGCATTTTCAATCTGGCCATTTAAGCTAGAACATGCTACATATCTGCTTTGAGCTAAAACTAGACATTTGCGGAAAGACACAATGACATGGTTAAATTGCATTCTCTATCTGCCCATTTCAGCTAAGACATGCTACATATGCGTATTTCACATAAACCAGACCTTTGCTAAAATAAAAACAAAATGGTTAAATTGCATTTTCAATCGGGCCATTTAAGCTAGAACATGCTACATATCTGTTTTAGCTAAAACTAGACATTTGCGGAAAGAGACAATGACATGGTTAAATTGCATTCTCTATCTGACCATTTAAGGTAAGACATGCTACATATCTGTTTTGAGCTAAAACTAGACATTTGCGGAAAGATAAAGAAATGGTTAAATTGCATCCTATAGCTGCACATTACACTAACAACAGTTTAAGACTACAGTGGCAATTGTCTAACTAATTGACCATGTTGTGCACAAATACTCACCAACGAGATACCCAGGGGGAAATTGTCTTTCCTCAAACTGCCGCCACAGGGAGGACAGAGAGAGGATGCGGGCATCATGACAAGTCCCGCCGAAATTCGCACACACCTGCATAATCCGCATCCGTGCGTCACAAACATACTGCACATTGAGGCTATGGAAATGTTTGCGATTTCGGAAGGGCAAGTCATCAGCTGGAGCACGCAACGCAATGTGGGTGCAATCTATTGCTCCCAAGACATTGGGCAATTCAACGATAGCAAGGAATTCCCTCTTCAGGCGCCTCCAATCACCATCATTCTAAGGGAATCCTATGGAACGCTTACTGATACGTACCATGGTGTCCAGAAAGTGATCAAACACCACCGAGAATGTACCTTGAGCCAGGCCATGCATGTACATCTCTCCTGATTGAAAACTCCCGGAGGCCAGGACGTATATACAACTTAGCATCTTAGTGATGCCAGGGACAGCAGTCCTTATTCGTATACGTGGCTCCAGATGAGGTCTAAGAACATCGTAAAGGCCAATGAGCTGTTCACGATTGAGCCTATACTTGTCATAAACCTCGAAGTCACTCATGTTTTCCAAGGTGGGTCTTACCCTGTAGACACGAGGACATCTAACCAGACGAGCCCTTTGTCTCACTGAGAGCCGCCGAGGCTGCCTGATTCTATCAACCGCTACTTGGGCAACAGCACCACCAGCAGCGTCTATCAGATCGTCATCCATATTTGCCAAGCTTAGCAGCACGAAGCCAAACAGCAGAGCAAACACAACGCAAGTAGTAACAAGGTATGCAAAAACACAAAAGCGAATTGATACAATGTCGATCACCATGGACGCTTTGGCCATGCTGTTTGGGGGATTTATAGTGCAATTAGTCCAATGGTAGCGAGTTCGTAATGATTGCTGATTGTATTCACTTGTTTGTATGTGAGCGGCGCGAATGCTTTCAAAGCGTTTTTTTAGGTGTTTGCTGAAATGTTATTTTCCACCAATGAATATCAATGTGAAAGTGTAAAATGTCACACATACAGTGCATCTTTGTAATGTTTGTTCATATGGGTAATAAATACATGCGCCTAGATTTAGAGTTTGGTGTTAGCCGTCAAAACCAGCGTTAGAAGCTCCTAACGCTGGTTTTGGGCTACCGCTGGTATTTAGAGTCGTGTAGGTAAGGGTCTAACGCTCACTTTCCAGCCGCGACTTTTCCATACCGCAGATCCCCCTACGCCATTTGCGTATCCTATCTTTTCAATGGGATCTTTCTAACGCCGGTATTTAGAGTCTTGGCTGAAGTGAGCGTTAGAAATCTAATGACAAAACTCCAGCCGCAGAGAAAAGCCAGGAGTTAAGAGCTTTCTGGGCTAACGCCGGTTCATAAAGCTCTTAACTACTGTGCTCTAAAGTACACTAACACCCATAAACTACCTATGTACCCCTAAACCGAGGCCCCCCACATCGCCGCCACTCTATTAAATTTTTTTAACCCCTAATCTGCCGACCGCACACCGCCGCCACCTACGTTATACTTATGTACCCCTAATCTGCTGCCCCTAACACCGCCGACCCCTATATTATATTTATTAACCCCTAATCTGCCCCCCCCAACGTCGCTGCTACCTTACCTACAATCTGGCGACCGGACCTCACCGCTACTATAATAAAGTTATTAACCCCTAATCCGCCTCACTCCCGCCTCAATAACCCTATAATAAATAGTATTAACCCCTAATCTGCTCTTCCTAACATCACCGACACCTAACTTCAAGTATTAACCCCTAATCTGCCGACCGGACCTCACCGCTACTCTATTAAATTTATTAACCCTTAAAGCTAAGTCTAACCCTAACACCCCCCTAAGTTAAATATAATTTAAATCTAACGAAATAAATTAACTCTTATTAAATAAATTATTCCTATTTAAAGCTAAATACTTACCTGTAAAATAAACCCTAATATAGCTACAATATAAATTATAATTATATTGTAGCTATTTTAGGATTAATATTTATTTTACAGGCAACATTGTATTTATTTTAACCAGGTACAATAGCTATTAAATAGTTAATAACTATTTAATAGCTACCTAGTTAAAATAATTACCAAATTACCTGTAAAATAAATCCTAACCTAAGTTACAATTAAACCTAACACTACACTATCAATAAATTAATTAAATAAATTACCTACAATTATCTACAATTAAACCTAACACTACACTATCATTAAATTAATTAAATAAATTACCTACAAATAAATACAATTAAATAAACTAACTAAAGTACAAAAAATAAAAAAAGCTAAGTTACAAAAAATAAAAAAATAATTTACAAACATAATAAAAATATTACAACAATTTTAAACTAATTACACCTACTCTAAGCCCCCTAATAAAATAACAAAGCCCCCCAAAATAAAAAAATGTCCTACCCTATTCTAAAATTAAACTTGAAAAGCTCTTTTACCTTACCAGCCCTTAAAAGGGCCTTTTGCGGGGCATGCCCCAAAGAAATCAGCTCTTTTGCCTGTAAAAAAAACACAATACCACCCCCCAACATTACAACCCACCACCCACATACCCCTAATCTAACCCAAACCCCCCTTAAATAAACCTAACACTAAGCCCCTGAAGATCTTCCTACCTTATCTTCACCACGCCGGGTATCACCGATCGGTCCTCCAGAGGGTCCCGAAGTCTTCATCCTATCCGGCAAGAAGAAGTTCAGAAGAGGCTCCAAAGTCTTCATCCTATCCGGGCAGAAGAGGAGATCCGGACCGGCAAACATCTTCATCCAAGCGGCATCTTCTATCTTCACCCATCCGACGACGAGCGGCTCCATCTTCAAGACCTCCGGCGCGGATCCATCCTCTTCTTCCGACGTCCTAACACAGAATGAAGGCTCCTTTAAGGGACGTCATCCAAGATGGCGTCCCTCGAATTCCGATTGGCTGATAGGATTCTATCAGCCAATCGGAATTAAGGTAGGAAAAATCTGATTGGCTGATGGAATCAGCCAATCAGATTCAAGTTCAATCCGATTGGCTGATCCAATCAGCCAATCAGATTGAGCTCGCATTCTATTGGCTGTTCCGATCAGCCAATAGAATGCGAGCTCAATCTGATTGGCTGATTGGATCAGCCAATCGGATTGAACTTGAATCTGATTGGCTGATTCCATCAGCCAATCAGATTTTTCCTACCTTAATTCCGATTGGCTGATAGAATCCTATCAGCCAATCAGAATTCGAGGGACGCCATCTTGGATGAGTCCCTTAAAGGAGCCGTCATTCGTCGGGAAGTCTTCGGTGAAGAAGGATGTTCCACGTCGGCGGGATGAAGATGGATCCGGAAGAAAAAAGATTGAAGATGCCGCTTGATAGAAGACTTCATCCGGATCATGGACCTCTTCATCTCCCGCTTGGATCAAGACTTCAGCCGGATCATGGACATCTTCAGCCCCCGCTTGGATCAAGACTTCAGCCGGATCATGGACATCGTCAGCCCCCGCTTGGGCCAAGACTTCAGCCGGATCATGGACATCTTCAGCCCCCGCTTGGGCTTGGATGAAGACTTCGGAGCCTGGACCGATCGGTGATACCCGGCGTGGTGAAGATAAGGTAGGATGATCTTCAGGGGCTTAGTGTTAGGTTTATTTAAGGGGGGTTTAGGTTAGATTAGGGGTATGTGGGTGGTGGGTTGTAATGTTGGGGGGGTATTGTATGTTTTTTTTTACAGGCAAAAGAGCTGTTTTCTTTGGGGAATGCCCCGCAAAAGGCCCTTTTAAGGGCTGGTAAGGTAAAAGAGCTTTTCTATTTTAATTTTAGAATAGGGTAGGGCATTTTTTTATTTTGGGGGGCTTTGTTATTTTATTAGGGGGCTTAGAGTAGGTGTAATTAGCTTAAAATTGTTGTAATATTTTTCTAATGTTTGTAAATTATTTTTTTATTTTTGTAACAGTTCTTTTTTATTTTTTGTACTTTAGTTAGTTTATTTAATTGTATTTATTTGTAGGTATTTTATGTAATTAATTTATTGATAGTGTAGTGTTAGGTTTAATTGTAACTTAGGTTAGGATTTATTTTACAGGTAATTTTGTAATTATTTTAACTAGGTAGCTATTAAATAGTTATTAACTATTGAATAGCTACTGTACCTGGTTAAAATAATTACAAAGTTGCCTGTAAAATAAATATTAATCCTAAAATAGCTACAATATAATTATTATTTATATTGTAGCTATATTAGGGTTTATTTTACAGGTATTTAGCTTTAAATAGGATTAATTTATTTAATAAGAGTTAATTTATTTCGTTAGATAAAAATTATATTTAACTTAGGGGGGTGTTAGGGTTAGGGTTAGACTTAGCTTTAGGGGTTAATACATTTATTAGAGTAGCGGCGAGGTCCGGTCGGCAGATTAGGGGTTAATACTTGAAGTTAGGTGTCGGTGATGTTAGGGAGGGCAGATTAGGGGTTAATACTATTTATTATAGGGTTATTGAGGTGGGAGTGAGGCGGATTAGGGGTTAATACATTTATTATAGTAGCGGTGAGGTCCGGTCGGCAAATTAAGGGTTAATTATTGTAGGTAGCTGGCGGCGACGTTGTGGGGGGCAGATTAGGGGTTAATAAATATAATATAGGGGTCGGCGGTGTTAGGGGCAGCAGATTAGGGGTACATAGGTATAATGTAGGTTGCGGCGGTGTACGGAGCGGCAGATTAGGGGTTAAAAAAATATGCAGGTGTCAGCGATAACAGGGGCGGCAGATTAGGGGTTAATAAGTGTAAGGTTAGGGGTGTTTAGACTCGGGGTACATGTTAGGGTGTTAGGTGCAGACTTAGGAAGTATTTCCCCATAGGAAACAATGGGACTGCGTTAAGAGCTGAACGCTGCTTTTTTGCAGGTGTTAGGTTTTTTTTCAGCTCAAACTGCCCCATTGTTTCCTATGGGGGAATCGTGCACGAGCACGTTTTTGAAGCTGGCCGCGTCCGTAAGCACCGCTGGTATTGAGAGTTGCAGTGGCGGTAAATTATGCTCTACGCTCCTTTTTTGGAGCCTAACGCAGCCCTTCTGTGAACTCTAAATACCAGCGGTATTTAAAAGGTGCGGGGAAAAAAAAGCCAGCGTTAGCTACGCGGGTCGTTAACGACAAAACTCTAAATCTAGCCGTTAATAAACGCGATCTTATAGTAAAAAGCACACGTCCATGCTATCATGAATGAAAGTGCATACTTGTGTATAATGTGTGCATAGAATGTGATCGATCAATGTTGCTGCAATATTGTTTGTAAACGATAAAGTAACAACTGACATCTGTAGTATTGTATATATAAGTGATTTGCGAGATGTAAATATTGTACGCGTCCCATTAAAATCGCACTAATAATTCTGAACTTCCGTCTGTCATCTGTAGTATTGTATATATACGTGATTGGCGAGATGTCAATATTGTACGCGTCCCATTAAAATCGCACTAATACTGAAGAACTTCCGGCTGTCATCTGTAGTATTGTATATATAAGTGATTGGCGAGATGTCAATATTGTACGCGTCCCATTGAAATCGCCATAATAATGATGTTCCAAACTCTTGTTTATGTATATGTTGTATTGTAGTATTGAGTGCTAAAGTTCTGAAAGGGGCGGTACAGTCCTAAAGCTGTAATGTGTATGGTTGAATCTTCTAATGACGTCATGATATTATCAACCTGCCTGTGTAGTTATCAAATCCTCATTGTGTTGTTGTATTTGACTACATTGTTATTGTGTGCTGATTAAAATATAAATGTGTGCTATGTACGTCTATACGTATATATTGTGATTGTGTCCCACATATGCTGACTTCTATAAAGCGGTCTCGCATTGTTGTTCCTTCCCAAAAAGTGACAGCTGTAATCTGTTCTAATGATGTTCTTATTGTACGTAATTCCTAATGGTTTATTCTGAGTGAATCGTGATGTTAAAGGTACAGTAAAATCCCTATTTTCTGTTTCCTGATTCATAGAGAGAATGTAATGTGTTTTTCCCCCATCATATGAATGCACATGTATGAGTGAATGCTAAAAGTAAAGTATGTGCATCCATTAATGATCATGTGTTAAGCCTATGTAGATATGCTGTTGCTGCAAGCATATGAGTTGAATAAATGAAATGCTATAATAAAGGTAAATGAGAGGTGTTTCCCATTGTCTACTGTTTGTGAATCCTGAAATGTTCCAATTATTTTTCTGTCCGTTTAAATCTGATGTAATTGTTGAAAATGTTTTTTACTAGTGATGGTGATTTGTAGTTGATGTAATGTAAAAGTATCAAACAATTTAATGTTGTGAATTTCCCATAAGTAAAATCCATAACTCCATAGGGAAATAGCCATTTCTTGATCTATTTGTCATAGCTGGGTCTAACGCAGAAAAACATGAGGTATTTTCAGAATTCTAGCGCTGGTATTTAGAGTTTTCTTGGCTACGCTTTTTGCGTGCGTTAGGAAAATCTGTCTGTCTCGTGTATGAGCACGTCTTCCCCATAGAAGTCAATGGAGGCTAAAAATGTGTGTGTAAATAAAATCCAAGACTGGTTTTGAGCATAAAGTGAGTGACGTCATGGTCTTGTGTGAAAAAGTAGCTAAATCGTATTTAATTCGTAATCAAATTCTTCTTTGTGTATGTAATGAGGTGTATATTGTTTGTATGCATCGATGAGTGTATGTTTGTGATAATATCATTAATTAGATGTAGCTATATGAGTGTCTTTTCACGTCTGTCAATGTAAGTCAATGGCAAAATGGATTTGTGGTTTTTTTTTTCTAACACCCGAGATCTCGCAACTTTGATCCTTTCTATTTTGACGAGAAAATATTAAAAATGAAAAATAAATATAGTGTAGTGTTTGTATGAGTGTAAGTGTACTTTGTGTAATATTTGTTTTGTGATTCGTGGATGTTTATTTTGTCGTTAGATGTTAACTCCTGGGTCTGGGTTGTCGGTAAGGATTTCAGCGTTAAGAAATTTTTGAGTGTCGGTAAGGAAACTCTAAATACCAGCGGGCGGTAAAAAGCAGCGTTAGAAGCCCTTTACGATGGTTTTGACGGCTAACGCAAAACTCTAAATCTAGGCATTAGTGAGTTATTGTGAGAGTTAGTGCGAGTTAGTGTTAGTGTGAGAGAGTCAGTTAGTGTTATCGTGAGTGAGTTAGTGATAGTGTGAGAGAGTCAGTTAGTGTTATCGTGAGTGAGTTAGTGGTAGTGTGAGAGAGTCAGTTAGTGTTATCGTGAGTGAGTTAGTGGTAGTGTGAGTTAGTGGTAGCGTGAGTTAGTGGTAGCGTGAGTTAGTGGTAGTGTGAGTTAGTGGTAGTGTGAGTTAGTAAGAGAGCGGTAGGGAGCGACAGTTGGTTTGGGTGAGTGTGCAAGTGCTTTTTCTGTATACTTAACACATTTACACGCAAACACATTCAATACATACATACACTTATCAATAACACTACATACACTCCATACCCCATACCCTCTCATACTACACTCCATACCCCATTCCCTGTAGTCCCATTCCCTTTCACCCCATTCCCTAGTTACATTTAGTTTACATATCCTCCTTTTAGTCTTCTTATACATTTTGGTTGGTTAAATACTCCTTACCCTCTTTTATTTATATCCCTTTCACACTTTGAGCACTTGTTTTGTCTTTTTATTTATTTATTTTGACCCCCTTTCATTTGTGCACAGTCACTTTTTGTTGGAGTAGTTAGGGCTTAGTTTAGGGAAGAGATGGAAGAGGAGGGCAGGCAGGAGATTAGTCAGGGGAGAGGGGGGAGGAGAGGGAGAGGGGGGAGGAGAGGGAGAGGGGGGGAGAGGAACAGGACAGGAAGGGGGGCAGGAAGCGGGGGAGGAAGCGGTGGGTGGACCCAGCCACTTGGTTCAAGATGAACAAGTGGCTGGGCCCAGTGGCGGACAGAGTAGGGCTTCACAGTCCGGGAAACAGAGGGCACCATCACAGGGGAAGGCCAAGGCGACTAGGGAGGCGAGGTATACTATGGAGGAGAAGGAGGCCCTCATAGAAGCGTATATGGGCAGGTATAAGAGGCTGCAGGCTCAGAAGACCACCCCGAGTGACAAGAGGAAGCTCTGGCAGGAGATAATGAATGCAGTTAATGCAGTGGGGGGCCATAACAGAGATATGGACTCTATTAAACATCGCTACCGGGACTGCAAGATGGAGCTGAAAAAAAAAATAACCAGGGAGTACCAACATGCCACAGGGAGGCAATGTTGCGTCCGGGATCGGAGGAATCGATACCGGGAACCTGCCACTCTCATCTGACGGTAAGCTCATTTAAGAATCTATTAACATCCAAAATAAAAAATGTATTTAAGGATAAGATTAATGCTATTACGCTGTTTAACACATTATTACGTAAACGCATTCACAATTACATTACTATCTAGGCTACAGGTTAGGTGTGCATTTAAACAGACTGAAAACAAACGCAAAAACATTCAGATTGACCAGATAGATATCACAAACACGGTTTGGAAAATGCGGAAATCGTATTGATTGTTGTATTTCAAAGTGGATTAATGAGGCTGCATTTGTAATTCAATTGGAAGCAAAAGCATTTACATCTTTATTTGGAAATATACATTTCTTTCTTTTTGCAATATACAGAGTCTGGGGAGGAGGCAGCACACCAACTACAGGCTCCTCCTTTTACCAGGTATGAGAGTGGTGGAGATGACTCGCCTCCTCGGAGAGAAGAAGAGGCCCCCCCTGAAGCAGAGGAAGAGGCCCCCCCTGAAGCAGAAGAAGAGGCCCCTGAAGCAGAAGAAGAGGCCCCTCAAGCACCAGCAGGCCGCCATGCACAAGCAGGCCGCCGTGCACAAGCAGGCTGCCGTGCACAACAGGAGGAGATAGCCGAGGTGCAGGTGTTACTCGATTACATCGAACAGATGCGTACCTCCCGGAGGGAAAATATCCAAACTAGAACTCAGATGACAGAAGATCTTCGTGGTATTCGAGAAGGACAAAGAGAAATTATAGAGGTCCTTACAAGAATTGAACAAGGACAAAACCGGAGTGTACAGATTCTCGAAAATATGTTTAATTTCTTCCGGGAGGCGCATGCTGGGCCATCTGCTGCTGGGCCATCTCCTGCTGGGCCATCTCATCTTGGTAATCCTCCATCTCCTCCTCACCTTGGTCATCCCAGTACTCCTCCTTCCCCTCTTCCCACAATATGTCCGATGAGAACTCATCGGAGGGGGCAGTTGCCCCCCTCCCCAGAGCCTCAGTCTCGTGGGAAGAGGGGAAGGAAGAGGAAGTAAGTAATTTTTGAGATGTTTATTTTGTATTTATTTAATGTGTAATGGATAGGTATGTGATGATGTGGTTTTCATACACTTGTGGACCACACTCTGTATATAATCTGCTTCTATGGGACCGGGTCTATGGAGGCAGATTGTTTGCAGAGTGTGGGTTATAAGTGTGTGGACACCATATCATCACATACCTATCCCTGTTAATGATATTGATTGGTTTCTGTGATGTGATGTCCAAACTGTTTCCCTAATCTCAAACAAAATGACCATTACAATTATACATGATGGCATATTACTGTTTGAATGCTAATAACACAGCTTAAAGGGACAGTCAGAACATTATTGTTTACAAAGAAAACACTGTATTACGCATTATCAATTTTTAAACAAAAACATGGAGAAATACACGTGTGACTTATGTGATTACCCTTGTATCTATGCCTATGAAAAATGACCACTTATTTATGTTATTCGGACATAACAACATTTCATACAATCAATGATCAATCCAGGGTAAATATGCTGTATGAGCTCAAGTTTCAAAAATGCCATCTAGTGGTCAAAATGCATTCTGATTACATGCTCTCTTCAAGCTCTAAGAAATGAGCACACGAACCTCCTAGGTTTAGCTACCAAATAAGAATAACCAGAGAACTATGATAAATTGGTGAGAAACGTTAGAGATAATTTGTATTTAAAAAATTGCATTTTTCATAATGCAAATCATTATTGGTTTTCCAGACTGTCCCTTTAAAAAATGACATATGCTAACATATAGTAATATTTTGTGATTGTTGGTATATCTACATGTACTTGTTAAAACAATAAATATTGGAATAGGATTTCTATTAACGTGTTAAATAAAGTCTATTTTCTTAAAGAGACATTATTGTGTTTGAATTATTTTATCAAGACATTTTACTTACAAGGAATATGGTTTCAAGTCCTTTTATGAGTGAATAATCAAATATATGCTCACAATAATATATTTGTAGATTAACCAATGTGGAACTCATACATGACACAATAATCAACATTTGCATTAAAGGGACAGTATACAATCTTTTTCAGAGAATTGCATGCAATAGACATTACTAGAAACAACAAGATGATCACATACTGATATCAAAATCCATCAGAAAAAGGTTTAAACACTTTCTTAGAAAATCGGTTTATCTATATTGAAAAGATAGCTGGAAAGCCCATTCCAAGTGGAAAATAAGACAATACCCCTTCATTTGCATATGAAAAGACCCTTTACACAAACAGGAGCAAGCTGGAGAAGGTAGCTGATGGTACTCACATCAAACTTTGAGGCTTGGCGAGGAGTCAGAAAATTACTGAAATGTTATTTGAACATAAGATAAAGATAAATGCATATTGATTACTTGATTCAAATACAATAGCGCATATTTCGGAATTCGATATGTTGAAAATTAAACACAACACATTCATTATTCATAAAAAGGAACATATTGTTGACAAACATATTAAACAAGATGGACTATATTCATGGATTTGCACTTGCCTCAAAATATTTTATGCAGGAAAACATTTTGCTTTCATTCGTTTATTCAACCAGACAGCCATCAAAAGAGAATGTTGTGTTCTTTATCAGCTATGGGTCAACAATGTTACATGATTCACACAATCCATACTCGCCATGGTTTAAAACTTGTCTTCTCATTCAGAAACGTGAGTTACGTGCAAATTCTAATATTGCGGGACTACGTAATACAATCAGACGGTTTTTACACCTTTGCATGTGATGTATTAATTAACATGGCACATCCTTGATGGCGTAAAAACGCCATCCAATAAAAGGCGCATCCTTGATCGCGTAAAAACGCCATCCAATAAAAGGCGCATCCTTGTTCGCGTAAATACGCCATCCAATAAAAGTTGCATCCTTGATCGCGTAAATACGCCATCCAATAAAAGGCGCATCCTTGATCCCGTAAAAACGTCAGCCAATACAAGGACTCATTAGACAGCCTGGCAGGTGACGGCTTAAGCAACATGGAGCATCCGAGATCGAGTAAAAACGTCAGCCAATACAAGGACTCAGTTGATAGCTTGGCATATCAATAAGAAACGTATTTATATTTTAGAAATTAGTATGTGTCTATATTGCTATTGCTAGATAACGAAATACTGTGATATATGAAATAGAATCCATTAGTGAAAATAAGGAGATATTTCATTAGAAGCAGAGGATTATTAACTAAACTATTTAATAATCCTCAGCATGGTTTAAATAGACATGAAAACAATATTTTAAGGTTACACGATTATGTACGACATTGCAATTTAAAATACATTGTAACAATAAATGAAAATCTTTGGATTATTGTGTTTCATGTCCCTTTAACTGAGAATTAATGCTAGGAGATGCATTCTGAAAATAGGGATGTGTTATATATTATATGTTAAAGGGACAGTCAACCCCAGAAAATTTGTTTATTAAAATATAGCTAATCCCTTTATTACACATGACTCATTTTTGAACAACAAACACAGTTATCTATTAATATACTTTTTACTTCTGTTATTATCTTGTATCTAAGCTTCTGCTGACTGCCCCATTATTTCTGTTCTTTTGACAGATATGCAGTTTAGCCAATCAATGCTCACTCCTAGGTCACTTTACGTGCATGAGCTCAATGTTATCTATATGAAACATGTGAACTAATGCCTTATAGTAGTCAAAATGTATTCAGATTAGAGGCAGTCTTGAAGGTCGAAGAAATTAGCATATGAACCTCCTAGTTTTAGCTTTCAACTAACAATACCAAGAGAACAAAGCAAAATTGTAGATCAAAGTAAATTAGGAAGTTGGTTAAAATCGCATGCCCTATTTAAATCATGAATCATCTTTTGGGACTTGACTGTCCCTTTAACTATAGCTATGTTGCCCATCTTTAACATTTAAAAGGTACACATGATAAATACATATGTCATTGATGTTTTCAGATATGTTTATATTGTTTTGGAATAACAATAATGACACATGTATTGATCAAACGTGTCACTTATTCAAGTTGAAATATGGTCAGCCTACCTATAGCCATATATCGGAGGATAATTAAATTAAGAAAATAATAATATAAAGATATTCATCATCTAAAATATGCGCATTACACACAGTGATTGATTTGGTTACACTACTACAATAAGATATCATTTAAATTGGAATACATGTGCTGTCAACATTCAAATAACAGTTTGTTTAAAATAAGATTATATGTCCTTGTTCATGTAAAAAGGACAAAAAGGCATTAGAAATGCAGATCCATTCCTTAACAATTGTGGTCAGCATCACTTAAAGGGACATGAAATACCAAATAAAAAATTTCAGGATTCACAGAGAGGATACTATTTACATAAAAATAACACTTTACAGAGATTATCTCATTGTATCAATCCTGGGATCATTTGTTAAAGGTGCATCAATTCACGCAGAGTTTACAAATGAACACATGGATGTGAAATAAAAAATATGCATATATATATATATATATATATATATATATACAAACAGCAAGATATATATATATATATATATATATATATATATATATATAGAGAGAGAGAGAGAGAGAGAGAGATAAATTCATTACTATGCTAATCATAATCTTGCAAAGATAAAGCTTTACGAAAACTATATCAAGAAAATGAATCGAATTAAATTGGAGATGTAAATATTAAAGTAATTTACAATTGTATTACATATATGATTCCGGAAAGACCATTATTTGGTTTCAGGTCCCTTTAAGGATTAACCACATAAACTAGAGATTTCAATCAATGACATGTATAAAGAGGACAAAGAATCGTGGAATTACATGTATTTTATTAGTATGTCATAAAACATAAACAACGTTTAAAAAAAAAAATGTTGAAAGATCATTAAAATTGGAGCCATTTGACAAGGTAAAAGAGTGCATCACAGTCCTTGGAGGGAGTTGACAAGGGCCAACACAGCCCCATTGGAGCCATTTGACAAGGTAAAATAGTGCATCACAGTCCTTGGAGGGAGTTGACAAGGGCCAACACAGCCCCATTGGAGCCATTTGACAAGGTAAAAGAGTGCATCACAGTCCTTGGAGGGAGTTGACAAGGGCCAACACAGCCCCATTGGAGCCATTTGACAAGGTAAAAGAGTGCATCACAGTCCTTGGAGGGAGGGGACAAGGGCCAACACAGCCCCATTGGAGCCATTTGACAAGGTAAAAGAGTGCATCACAGTCCTTGGAGGGAGTGGACAAGGGCCAACACAGCCCCATTGGAGCCATTTGACAAGGTAAAAGAGTGCATCACAGTCCTTGGAGGGAGTGGACAAGGGCCAACACAGCCCCATTGGAGCCATTTGACAAGGTAAAAGAGTGCATCTCAGTCCTTGGAGGGAGTTGACAAGGGCCAACACAGCCCCATTGGAGCCATTTTACAAGGTAAAAGAGTGCATCACAGTCCTTGGAGGGAGTTGACAAGGGCCAACACAGCCCCATTGGAGCCATTTGACAAGGTAAAAGAGTGCATCACAGTCCTTGGAGGGAGTTGACAAGGGCCAACACAGCCCCATTGGAGCCATTTTACAAGGTAAAAGAGTGCATCACAGTCCTTGGAGGGAGTTGACAAGGGCCAACACAGCCCCATTGGAGCCATTTGATACAGCCCCATTGGAGCCATTTGACAAGGTAAAAGAGTGCATCACAGTCCTTGGAGGGAGTTGACAAGGGCCAACACAGCCCCATTGGAGCCATTTGACAAGGTAAAAGAGTGCATCACAGTCCTTGGAGGGAGTTGACAAGGGCCAACACAGCCCCATTGGAGCCATTTGACAAGGTAAAAGAGTGCATCACAGTCCTTGGAGGGAGGGGACAAGGGCCAACACAGCCCCATTGGAGCCATTTGACAAGGTAAAAGAGTGCAAAAGGCACAACAATAAACAAAAAAGGCCAAATGGCAACAGTAAAAAACAGAACAGCAACATGTGGACGGAAGATTCTTATATGCGCCCTTGGAGCATCTCCAGATCCTCCACTTATTGGGCATCCCCTTCATCGTCCTGTACCTGTCCAGCTCCAGATTCAAGCGTTGACTCTACACGAATCATACGTTGTAGAGTCAAACGCTGAACCTGTAGCTGGGTATGCATGGTGTCGTTCATCCCTCTCAGGACAACTGCGTTCCTCAACACGGCCTGCTCTATGCGTGCTAGAGCTTCTAGCATGAGCCATGTTGAGTCACAGCCTAAAATAAAGAAAATTAAAAATATTAATGATAATTACACAACATAATACAAAATGAGCAAAGATACATTGTCATCATAAAGACAAATCATTCTTAAAATTAATTTGTGGAAATTGATTATTTACACATTAAATATATTATTCAGACATAAACCATTAAAGGGACAGTTTACTCAAACATGTTCTCCCCTTTAATTGGTTTTCAATGATCCACTTTTACAGCTTGAGTGTATAAAATCTTGTAAAAGGATTTCCATTGTACTTACATTGGCAATTTAAATAGTTTAGTTATACTGTGGTATCCACACCAATCCTTAAACATTTTGGTGTTGAGGCCAAGCTGTGTAAACATAGCAACCAGAAGAAATTACATTCCCAATGGGTTATACAAGAGATAATGTATGAAAATGTTTTCATAAATTTTTGGATCCAAGTAGTGGTGATTGGTATATATAGTGATATCAAATTAAAGGGACACTGAACCAAAATATTTTCTTTTGTGATTCAGATAGAGCATGACATTTAAATCAAGATTTTAATTTACTCCTATTCTTAAAATGTTATCATTCTCTTGCTATCTTTATTTAAAATGCAAGAATGTAAGTTTATATGGCAGGCCATTTTTGGTGATCAACCTTGGTTATCCCTGCTGATTGATGGATAAATTCATCCAAGAATAAAAAAATTATGTCCAGAGTTCTGAATATTTTTACAAATTATATGCATTTCTTTTTTTAAATAAAGATAGCAAGAGAACGAAGAATAATTGATAAGAGGAGTAAATTATAAATTTGCTTAACATTGCATGCTCTATTTGAATCACAATAGAAACAATTTGCCTTCAGTGTCCCTTTAAATATCTTATAATGTTGATTTTGAATGATACTTATAGCTGTGCCTGGGAAGGACAATCCGACACCCAGGACAATGAAGGTTGAGACAGGGGGAAGGGATGGGATTGGGCTGGGGAGGGATGTGCTGCCGCTCTGGGGTAGCCCGTACAGCTGGGGAGTGGTGAGTTGGGGGCTGGGCAGGTGGGGTAGCTGTACGGGCCAAAATACGGGGAGAGCGGCGAAGGGGGGCTAAGGGGCGTTTTTTGGGAGGGACAGGACAGGCAAAATGGGAAGGGACATGTGGCACATCGAGCCATTTGTGCAATGTACAGTAATCTTGTTTAGGACACATCATATATTGATCACAATACCAAACAGAATTTATTTTTCAAAATATGTAATCATGGTGCTGTTAGAGTATGCTGATATCTATAAAGTATGTCCAACAGTGAATATGTGAATTATATATCAATATTGTTTAATCCAAAGAATTTAAGGATGAATTAATCTATTGTTTATTAAAGGGACACTGACATCAATTTTTACAATCAGTGATTTCACTTTTCAAACTGTTAAAAATAATTTTACATTGACTCCTATTATAATATTTATTTGGCAACATTTTAATCTTAAAGGCAGCTAAGCAATTATTGTTATCAATAAATATTGGTCGTTGAAGGTATCCACCAATCAGCAAGAACAACCCAGGTTGGTCAACAAAAATGGACCTGCAGATAAACTTACATTCTTGATTTTCAAATACATTTATCAAGAGAATATTGAAAATATGATTCTAGGAGTCAATTATAAAGTTGATTAATATTGCATGCTCTATCTGAATGACAACAGTAATAATTTTTGCTCAGTGTCCCTTTAATATAAAAAGATATTGATTTGACAATGTCGCTGTTAATGAATTCTCTAGTCCATATGTTGATGTAATGAATGGGATGGAGCATGCAATTACAATCTAATATGTTAGTTAAGGATATCCTCAAGATTCTTTAATTATCCTCTCTTAAAGGGACATGAAGCTCCAAATGTGTAATTGGATAATTTTTGCATTAAAATCAAGCATGTGATTTGTTAATAATTGATAATAGACTTATTTTGGACTTGTTTGCTTCATTGTGTTATACTATTTTTTGAAAGGAGCAACTATGTACTACTGTTATCTGAACACATGATTTGAACATATGAAAATAGGCCAATTTCAGCATAAAAAATCAGCCGGTTAATCCCAGTAATGCATTGCTTAACCTAAACCGACCTAGATATGATTTTAGAATAACGATAACCATAGACTGAACCAATTTAGCTAATCAAATGTTTATAAAAATCTGGACAATCACGTGTCTAAATCATTAAATGTAAAATTTAGTTGTCATGTCCCTTAAATGACTCGAAAAAATAAAAATATGTAATGTATATTTTAAAAATCAAAACATATGCAAAAATGTGTGAATGTGGTCAAAATGTATCCCAATAATATATAGCAATACACAGGGGAAGAATATAAATTGGCCATGAAAATAATCTTACAGTAAAATGAAGATATCAAGAATAGAAGGGATATCTTCAAATAGTCCAAATTTCAGATTTGTATTACAATGTATTCCAAAATTTGTTTTTTGATTCTTAATTTAAAATATTAAAAAAATTGAATTTGAGGATCCATATAAATATTGATCAATGTGGATGTATTATGTAATGTTCTGTCCATGTTTCTAAGACAAATGTCAATTAAAATGAGACATACCATACTGTGACAAACCCTGGCTTGAGGTTCCAGCACCAACATCCAGATCTGTAAAATATTAAATGAGGATTGGATATCATTAATACAAATCAGGCCATGTTGAAAACCTTTTCTTTTTTTCAAAATCAATGACAAACTAATAATCTATTTTTATTCACATGAGTTAATTGTTTCCTCAATTAATGTCATCATAAATATATCCTGTACTCTTATTTTCAATCTGTTATGTTGTTGACTGTTGCTTTAATTCATTTGTTGTGTTATTTCATTCTCATCAATTGATGGACATAGTTCATTGTTTATTTTGATTTTGCTAGTATATTTTTTTAAATGTATAAGATTGAAAATAAGGATACTGTATTCTTCACATATATAATAATTAACATTTACATTTGACCAACATGTGTAAAGCGATGCCAGTTACAGCAAACACATGTTCACGTGTGTGCGCAATTCTATTTTTCGTGATCATTGCACAATGATTCCAAGCGGAATTATGCATCCGTGATTTGACCAACATGTGTAAAGCGATGCCACTTACAGCAAACCCATGTTCACGTGTGTGCGCAATTCTATTTTTCGTGATCATTGCGCAATGATTCCAAGCGGAATTACGCATCCGTGATTTGACCAACATGTGTAAAGCGATGCCACTTACAGCAAACCCATGATCACATGTGTGCGCAATTCTATTTTTCGTGATCATTGCGCAATGATTCCAAGCGGAATTATGCATCCGTGATTTGACCAACATGTGTAAAGCGATGCCACTTACAGCAAACCCATGTTCACGTGTGTGCGCAATTCTATTTTTCGTGATCATTGCGCAATGATTCCAAGCGGAATTATGCATCCGTGATTTGACCAACATGTGTAAAGCGATGCCACTTACAGTAAATAAACCTCGAGCTTGTATTTGTCTGAACTGCTCACATATGTTATTGTGCAATGGCGTCTTTATTTTTAAAGAGACATTGCAACAAAATATTTTATTAAAATGATCCGGAGAGAGAATAAATGTTTATACTTTAAAATGTAACTCAATTTATATTTTTATTTAGATATCCTTAACAGAAGAAATTTCAATGCACATGGTTGAGCCAATCACATAAGGCATCTCTGTGCATCCACCAATCTTCATCTACTGAGCCTGTCTCGATATGCTTTTTAAGAAAAGTATGTCAAGATAATGAGATAATAGAAGTGAAAAACACTCTTTAAATCGCAAATGGATATTTTGTGTTCATGTCCCTTTAAGGAGACATTTCCCAATAATGCTTGAAAGATCATAAACCTATGCACCTCCCTTTCTCAAACTTAGTATAACATGTGACTAAAGCATATTTATTTTATCTTCTGTATTGTTTTCCCCACTGTGAATGAAATATATTCTAATGGCTGTATTTAGCCGTCTTCAGCTTAAAGGGACATTAAGCTATATGTTCTTTACTGATTTCGATGGATAATAGAATATTAAAACAACTTCATATTTAGTTTTATTCTCTCATTAGCTTTTTAAAATTTATATTCTTGGCTGAAAAGCATAGCTAGATAGGCTCTTTTGATGCTGATTGTTGGTTGCACATAGATGCCTTATGTCATTATCTAAGCCATGTGCATTGATATTTATTTATCAAAGGATATTTAAAGACTGAATGTAATTAGATAATAGTACATTAAAAATATTTTACAAATTAATTTGTATTGGTTAAAATTCAATAACCAATATATTTTTGGAATGTCCCTTTAAGGACTAAACCATTAGGAATATGTTGATTTAACATTGTAGAAATAAACTAAAGGGGAATGAAAATACATATAGATATGTGATATCTAAACAAGAGGTAAGATGAATAATTTTGAGAAATTATATTACAAACTAGCTATAGTTAAATGAGCCTTCAAATGACTCCACTAGAACAGAAAAGTAATCAATATGGCATACAATAACTAGCTTGTGCTAAATATGAAATTAACTGACTTAACATTTTCAAGAATTTTAAAACTATATTTATTAGAATAATGTTTTTGTATACCTAAGGAAGATACAGGATCTTATAAAACAAATTGAACATTCAACTACACTGTCAGTTTAATGTAAGTTAACCACTTTCCCTTCTTAAAAGTGAAAATAACAAAGTTGTTATGTCGAATTCTGACTACATATCCTCATAAATATTTTAAAATTTTACCATCTATAAATTACAATAAATAAAAGCATCAATGGATTTCACTCCCAAATTAATTTATAAAAGCTACTTGACTTTAACATTCTCTGAATAAGTGGATTTTCGAAAATGAATTCAATACATGAGGCCTAATTTTTTATCATGCATGTGCTTGTCAAATAGACAACTACCAGTCATGGGAGTCTTTTTTTTTTTAAAATTGTCAGATTAGCTGGATATATTTATTATAATCTGTTTGTTAAAAAGATGGTATTTAATAAAAAAAAATGGTTTAGTATTACAAAATATTTATTGCCAATATTTAAAATCAGATGAAACTCTGAAAAATAAAAATAAAAAAACATTAGTTATTTCATACACACATGTCTTAAAGTATTCATTAAATAAAATAACTTTAAAATCATCTTGTGTCTATGCTCTAACTTTTGTAAAATATTTCTAAAGATATTTTTTATTATATAAAAAAAAATTAAAAACAACATCTATACATATCCATCATTTAAAATACCATTATATTGTGTAATCAATATTACATTTAAATATCAGCATTTACAATTATACAAACTAATGCATATAACATTTTAAATAATAAAAATATATATGTATGCTGAACATAAATGTAATATTTCATGCTCATTCAAATACCTCTATATCAACTATAATATGTATTCCTTTGTCTGATTGTTCATAATTGGATTCTTCTGTATCACAAAGTAGGGTTAATGTATGCAAGCTACAAATATTCTAATATAGGACATGTATGTTTTCCTAATTTTTAACATTCTTCCTCCTGTGATTCTTAACTAGCATGCATTGGGAAAACCAACCTGGATTATGCATGGTCTTTGAAAGTCAATTCTCTTGAAAATAAAAGTTTATCTTCATTAGGTGTCTTATTCCTCATTTCCAAAATAGAGGATTGTGAAATACCATCTAAAAATAAAAAAATAATCTAAGTGTCTCCAATAGGATGCCTCCACAGCCTTAATCCATCAAATTGTTGCCACTTACCATGTGAACGTGTCTTTGTATGGTTTTCCAGGTCAGCACATTTGAAAGACAATGCCAGGCATGATCCCATTGGTATTCTTCACTTTCAGGCTTGAATTCTTCACTTTCAGTCTTTAGATGAAGTCATCTCCCTAATGGCAGAAAAAGTGAGAATAAAAATATTAATAGAAGTGTGTGAATTAGTTCTGCACCCTTCTCCCACCCCCCATTTCTTAAACGATTTCTGTCACTAGCTTACTAAGCGTGTGTAGAATCTTGTGTTATGTTCTATCAATCAAGTGTGAAGATGAGTCATATTGAGCAGACCGAACCTCTAATGTGTGACTTTGAATCTGACTTTGAACCATAGTCATGCTAGAGGATCCCTTTCTGAGTATCCAAATTTTAAGTAATGTGTAAACTAAATACTAGTTTTGAAGATGTATGTCATATGATGTATTTATGTGCCAAATTCTGGACAGCCACAGTCCATACATTTATACTTACCAACTGATGTTGTCTTTAAAAGCCAGGTGGCAAAGTCGTTACAGGACCCAATGACCAGAGCATCACCTATAGTAATAAATTAAAACATTTGAATCATTTGATGAGAAATCCTAACATATTTGCACAAATCTCTACTTGTCATTTCCCTAGAATTCCCATATATTCACAATACTGCAATCTAACTTCTATTATTTACCGTCTGAAGTGGCAGTTGATGATGTCTGCTCTGACATTGAGCCCCTCGTCCCAGAATGGCCCCTCTAGAACTGGGTCGTCCTCCTCATCTCTGAGGAGGTTTCGGGGCGCCTGGACGGCCTGCAGCATCCCAGCCCGCTGTGCAATATTATGCAGGACGCTGCAGGCTATAACAATCTTCGCCACCTTCCTAGGGCTGTACTGGAGGGCTCCTCCCGACCTGTCAAGGCATCTGAATCTCATTTTCAGGAGCCCAAACATCCTCTCGACTACAGCCCTAGTCCTCTTGTGCGCCCTATTATAGCGATCCTGAGCCTCATGAGTAGGGTTACGTAACGGCGTAATGAGCCAAGGCTGGCTCATGTAACCAGAATGTGAGTAGGGAGGATATAAGTGCCTACTATGTACCTATAGCCTAGGGGAGGTGCACTTAGCAAGCACCCAAAAAAAGGAAAGATATAATGAAAGGGCCTAGGCGCCAACTATGCAATGGCAGGTAAATGCAAGTTGATAAATTATAAAAGCATTTTAATACAATTAAAACAGATGAAATACAATAAATACAATATAAACCAATGTTTCATGGATCCATGATGATTTTCACAATACAGGGAGTGCATAATTATTAGGCAAATGAGTATTTTGACCACATCATCCTCTTTATGCATGTTGTCTTACTCCAAGCTGTATAGGCTCGAAAGCCTACTACCAATTAAGCATATTAGGTGATGTGCATCTCTGTAATGAGAAGGGGTGTGGTCTAATGACATCAACACCGTATATCAGGTGTGCATAATTATTAGGCAACTTCCTTTCCTTTGGCAAAATGGTTCAAAAGAAGGACTTGACAGGCTCACAAAAGTTCAAAATAGTGAGATATCTTGCAGAGGGATGCAGCACTCTTAAAATTGCAAAGCTTCTGAAGCGTGATCATCGAACAATCAAGCGTTTCATTCAAAATAGTCAACAGGGTCGCAAGAAGCGTGTGGAAAAACCAAGGCGCAAAATAACTGCCCATGAACTGAGAAAAGTCAAGCGTGCAGCTGCCAAGATGCCACTTGCCACCAGTTTGGCCATATTTCAGAGCTGCAACATCACTGGAGTGCCCAAAAGCACAAGGTGTGCAATACTCAGAGACATGGCCAAGGTAAAAAAGGCTGAAAGACGACCACCACTGAACAAGACACACAAGCTGAAACGTCAAGACTGGGCCAAGAAATATCTCAAGACTGATTTTTCTAAGGTTTTATGGACTGATGAAATGAGAGTGAGTCTTGATGGGCCAGATGGATGGGCCCGTGGCTGGATTGGTAAAGGGCAGAGAGCTCCAGTCCGACTCAGACGCCAGCAAGGTGGAGGTGGAGTACTGGTTTGGGCTGGTATCATAAAAGATGAGCTTGTGGGGCCTTTTCGGGTTGAGGATGGAGTCAAGCTCAACTCCCAGTCCTACTGCCAGTTTCTGGAAGACACCTTCTTCAAGCAGTGGTACAGGAAGAAGTCTGCATCCTTCAAGAAAAACATGATTTTCATGCAGGACAATGCTCCATCACACGCGTCCAAGTACTCCACAGCGTGGCTGGCAAGAAAGGGTATAAACGAAGAAAATCTAATGACATGGCCTCCTTGTTCACCTGATCTGAACCCCATTGAGAACCTGTGGTCCATCATCAAATGTGAGATTTACAAGGAGGGAAAACAGTACACCTCTCTGAACAGTGTCTGGGAGGCTGTGGTTGCTGCTGCACGCAATGTTGATGGTGAACAGATCAAAACACTGACAGAATCCATGGATGGCAGGCTTTTGAGTGTCCTTGCAAAGAAAGGTGGCTATATTGGTCACTGATTTGTTTTTGTTTTGTTTTTGAATGTCAGAAATGTATATTTGTGAATGTTGAGATGTTATATTGGTTTCACTGGTAAAAATAAATAATTGAAATGGGTATATATTTGTTTTTTGTTAAGTTGCCTAATAATTATGCACAGTAATAGTCACCTGCACACACAGATATCCCCCTAAAATAGCTAAAACTATAAACAAACTAAAAACTACTTCCAAAAATATTCAGCTTTGATATTAATTAGTTTTTTGGGTTCATTGAGAACATGGTTGTTGTTCAATAATAAAATTAATCCTCAAAAATACAACTTGCCTAATAATTCTGCACTCCCTGTATATGAAGAGATATTTAACACATTAAAGGAAAAATAAAATCAAAGATTTATAAAAACAATGAGGATAATAAACCTTCTATGTAATGGACTAATATAAGTAGGGTCTATAATCCTATAGATATAGGATTCTGGCCAGGATCCAAACTGTATTAGACTCCAAGGGGTGCAATTAAGCAGCCATATGCATGAAATATGTGAAAACAATCCGTGAGAGAAGTCACAAAAATTAGTGGGTATTTATAAAAAGATGTTGATTTTGTAAAAATATAAAAAGATATAGCGAAAAAAATGTGCAACTTCAAAGTGTCCTCGCAAAAAACCCAATGTGATAGACAAAAATATATTAAAAGTGAAAGTCAGAAAATGAAAGTCAAAATAAAGTTCAATGTGGAAGTCCAATAGTTAAAATCCTGTTGTTATCCTATTCCCCTTGATGGATATGCGTATCTCCAGAAAATAATATTGATTGTAGAGAATATCCCAAAGTGTGTGAGGAAATGTGCCTAATGATGAGCTAGTATACAGATATGATCCCTCCTAAAAAAACAAAAATAAAGATAGTGTAGATGGTACAAAATTATGTCACAAATAGAATAAGGCTTACCAGTGTCTATGCGTTTCGGCCCGTGTCAGGCCTTTCTCAAGACTGGTTTTTTGAATGTAAGTGGGTGCCTTATAAAGGGTGCTTGACCCTTAATTGGAACGTTTGTTACTTCCGGTTTCTTTAGTACTTCCGGTTTCGCCGTTTATTTCTTAACTTATAATGAAATTGAGATCTCTTTCTCTAACTATTTGCATGAAATGGCAATCATTAGTCTATTCTAATATATATAAAAATGTTTAAAACCAAGTGTATGACCCTTTTCTTTCGTTACCCCGGAGTGTGTCGTGACATCACTTCCGGTTAGAGGTAATCCGTGTGTAAAGATTTTCGTGATATAGAATTAGCGTATAAATTAGTTACAATGTCTGGTTTTGCTTAGATTGCTTAGGCTTTTACTCTTACTGATTGTCGGAGTTTCAAGAGGAATGTTACATTTCATTTAACCTCTAGCCCTCCGTTGTGGCTAGCTCCAATTGGTTGTGACGTCACATTAATAGGCGTCACTGATTGGGCAGCTAATAGAGCTTGTGTATAGCTTTACTAAGATGATTGGCCCATTTGGGGGTGTTGTCCCTACTTCCCATGTTAATTGGATAAACCCAATGTTTACATTGTAGGGATTGTTTCAGCTCGATTTGTCTCCGCTCAGTTGATATATCAGAAATTAATAAAGGATATATAAAAAAAATAAGGAAGAGAGGGGTAATCTTAAATTTTCACGCTATAAGTGATTGGTGTGGGTTGGGATCGTGGTTATACCCGTGATCGCATCCAAAACCATTTATTTATATTTAGGTTGTGTTAGACTTTCCTTCTAACTATAAAATCCCTGTCTATACGCCTTCTTTAAAAGGTTGTGTTTGTGTGTAAGGTCTTAACCCAGATCTTAATGTCCAACTGCAATAGTGTGTTGTATCACAAATCCATTTCTAACTTGTACCTATAACTATACGAGTAAATCTATCTGTGTGTGTATCGCATGGAGGTTATAGACAAACAGATTACATGGAGACCTAGTTTCGGTCTGGAATTCTAGTTTCAGTCTGAAATTGAGAGGGGTTTAGCCAAAATAATTTTTATATAAAATAATTTTTATGTAGAGACTTCATATTAGTCTGGTAATGAGAGGGGTCCTACTGATGATGTCACAGTATACCCTAGATATTTATGTTAGTTTAACCATCATACTGGCCTTATGGGATAGAGGATCCCATGTTTAACCATCACTGGCCTTTAGAGAGACAGAGGGTGTCATAATTCAGCGGTGTAGTTATAAGTCTGGCAGTATATATATTCAATAGAGAATATAAGTCTATCATTGCTTATAACACAAAAATCAAGGTGTGTTCTAATTTGACCTGTGGGCCCTGGTTTCCGGAGGAGGAGCTCAGGTGTATGGTCTTGCAAGACACCTGCTCTGATTTTTTTCCTTCAAGCCTGATGGCGGGAAATCTTCGCCTAAACCCCTAGACCCTGGGCGGCTTGCAATGCTTAAACCATCGCTACCGGAATCCACATTAGTGCCACTCCAAAGCACTAAAATTGTACTCAGCAGTATTCTCAAAGACCTATGCAGCTTATATCAAACTACCCAATCTGACATTTAAGTAATAAATTACTAATAGCCTGCTATAATATACAGCGAAGAAACACAGAGGGGAAATCCCCTGGCTAAATCAGCATACTAAATATTTGCATTACTTGAACTCTGCTCTCCCGCTGCCGCTAATTGCAAACGGCTCACTAGCTCAGAGGGTGGAACTTTGCCTGAATTTTGCACAGAGAAATTGTGACCTGATCAAAAGTAATCTAGACCTGGAGAGATTACCGCTATCTTGGCTTTAATTTCACCCGGCCTCTTAAAACATCGGAGGCGAACATACTATCCTGGCCCGGCTTTGGCATACGGCGTTCCAATCTTGCCGACCTCTGCATCTCCTACCTGGTTTGGAGTGGGAGACCCTTGGTTCATCAGACGTCGTTGACCTGGACGCTGGTGCCCGCGCGCCTGGATCCGCGGCGCCTTGGTGGTGGAGGTGAGCGGAGACGCAGTGAAGTCTTGGGCACTGTTTTCTATTGGTCCGGGTTCCCCCTCCCACCGGTGCTGCGTGAGGGGGCCTGGATTGCGTTCTCTCGCTGCGCCGCTCACCTGGATCTCCAGCACTTGCAGCTTTTTGGCGTGTCTGCCGACTTCTCCCCCTCCGTTGGGGGACTCGTTTCAGGATCGCTCCTCTCCTTGCTTGTCCGGGGCTTCCCCTCCCACCGGTGCTGCGTGTAGGGGGGGCCCGGCCCTTTGGAGAGAATATCTGGGACGCCGTGTGCCTCTTGCTGGGAACCGGTAAAGTATGCAATAACCAAAGTGACCCTTGCATTTATTTCTTCAGCATTTTTCTTCTTTATTTTTGAAAAAAATAACATTATCAGCCACCATATATCTCCATTGCAACATCTACACCTGCTTGCTGCAACTTGACAGCTACCAGAACTCCCACCTGAAATACCCTGAACTTTTTTCCTATTTTTTCTTTTTCTTCTACAAAAAGCTTACATCAAGAGTGTTACCCAAAGATTGACTTCTACAATATTTCATGACAAAACTGTGGGTTCAAAGTAATTGAATTGATTCATGCTGCATCAAATGTCTAGTTTTTTCTCTACTTACATAGTGGACTTTAACAAAACAATCCAAAAGTATCTAGAATATGTTCATATGGGCATGTGATGGAAGCTTCTTTTTTATTTTGGGGGCTGAGAAGCGTTTAAATAGAATCTTGTAGAATTATCTTATCTACCCACATTTACAAAACAAGATATGAATGTCTCCTTCTGTATATAGAAATGTCTACGACAGGTGTGAAGGTATAAATTTTCATGTGAATTTTTTTCCACAAGTATAGTTCTGATATTTAAACTTGTGTGAACACTGTAATAGCCCTCATCTCATTGGTATCTAAGAAGGATTGTAACAGTGACTCTCTATACAAGCACTATAGCAATATTCTACAGAAACATAAAAAGCTGCTTAAACAATATAGCAACGTTAACCCGCTATTATTATACAGAGACACAAATATAGGCACATCTCTATTTTTTTATTAGTCTCTGGGAAAACACTTAGTTTACAACCCTTATAAAAACATACTACATATACTAATAACAACATCATACAAGTAGAACCATCAACTTTACTTCTTGTATTTCCCCCTCCCTTTCTTACTTTGCCCCCAATCCTCCACATTAAAAGATAACTCTGATAAAGGGGCCAACTACGACTGACAAGTAACTTCCTGATTACGCATAGGGGATTTCGAGAGGAACGCTCCCTGCTACCACTATAAACTTTTTTCTGTTCTTTTTTTCACTTCTCACTCTTCATTACAAATTAATACACACATTAACCTTGTACCTTTTATTTTTTCACTTACCACGGGCCTAGTGCCCCTTGCACCGCCGGGCTCCAGTAGCCCCTAGATAAATACCCCTTCACTTCCCAGCTTCCCTCCCTGGCACATCTTGCACTACCTTTTCCCGCACACAATCCATCACTCCCAATTCACCCCCCCCCCTTTTTTTTTTTTTTTTTTTTTTTTTTTCCCCCCCCTCGCGTGTGGCACTTAACTGCTCACTTACACCACGTGGTACATGGATAAATTCCTTTCCAACTCCCCTAAAAATCCTTCCCCAAATATGGCAGGAAGACATAAAGACAGGAAACTTAAGGAACAAACAAACCCCAGTAATATGACATTATTACCAGAAAACCTTGATATGCAGGCATTGGTGTCTAATATCACGGAGGCTCTCGCCCCCAAATTTGAACTACTTAAATCTGATATTAAGCTAGATATTTCCTCTCTAACCCAAGAAGTGAGGCAATTCTCGGGAAGACTACAAGAAGCAGAACAGAGGGTCTCAGACCTAGAAGACCAAGCAACGATGCATAGTACCAAAATAGAGACCTCAGCTAAAATAATACAAAAATTGTTAGACAGGGTCGAAGACCTCGAAAACCGCTCTAGGCGGAACAACCTGAGAATAATAGGTCTTCCTGAAAATAAAAAATTTGAAAACCTTGATACCTTTATTTCTCACACACTTACTAGAGCGCTAAAAATCCCCTCTACACACCCACCTATTATAGTAGAAAGAGCCCATAGAATGGGACCTCTACGCCCTGACAGCAACATTAGCAGGAGACCGCGACCTATAATCGCTAGATTATTGAATTATAAAGATAAAGATCTTCTCCTGCAGTATTTTCGGAAGAACCAACCAATTACAATAGAAGACAGTAGAATTCTGATTTTTCAGGATTTTGCGGCAGATACAGCCTTAAAGAGAAGAGAGTTGGCCCCAATTTGTTCTAAGTTTATTCATCAAGGTTGTAGGGCGGCCCTTATCTATCCCTCAAAACTGAAGGTAGTAATAAATGGGACAACACACATTACAGATGATCTTCAAATAGCGGAGAATCTTCTTAAGACTTTAGATACATAAATATAGCTTACAAATTAGCAGCCTAAGTAGGCAGAATATGATGGAAGTGACTATAAACCAAGAGGAACTAATTTGACCTGTGGACAAGAACATGTGGTAAGATGTTAAATTTACTTAGTATATATCAGACTCAATTCTGAAAAAGGTATCCTGTAGAGAAGTGTACATTATACTCTATTTGGAAGGGTATGTGAAGAGTAAATATTATACTCAGTCTTATAGTATGTTATCTACATGTACTTAGATGAATCTATGTCAGAACAATATATTAGCCTGAGGAACTATTTTTAGTTGTATATGGAGGATATATTTGTTTTTAGAGGATATATTTGTTTTTAGAGGATATATTTGGATGAGATGATACATTAAATAAAAAGATATATTTTTCTATTGTGCTTATACCCTGGATGGCTTAGAGCCATGAGTGTTAATGTTAGAATAGTAGATAGGATATTATTTCCTTTCATAAAAATGCTCTTAGAGGCTCTGGTTTTCTCTCAATATGCTTATAGAAGCCCAAGGGTAAGTATAGATCTATACCTTAAAATAGGAAAAGAAACTGTCCATTTAGCCTGTGTTTTGGCTATATGATTATTCAAGTCATGTTAAATAGATGAGACAAATCTTCTTTATTGTTCAGACCTTTGGGGAAGAGGCAGTCCAAATTAAAAATCCACCTGGATTCGGCAGATAACAACTTTTTCTCATAATTACCGCCCCTCCAGTCTCTTCTGACTTTCTGTATCCCCATATAGGTCAGATCTTTAATATTTCCTTTATGTACTGTGGAAAAATGTCTGTACAATGCAGTGTCCATGCTTAATTTTTCTATTAGTAACAGATGTTCACGGATCCGATCCCTCAGTGGTCTTGAGGTTTGACCAATGTATTGTAAATTACATGAACATTGTAATAGGTATATGGTCCCTTTGTCCTGACATCTTATGATTTCCTGAATTTTATGAGTTTCTTTCGTATGATGACAGATGAAATTTGTCGATTTTCTCCCATTTCTACAGGCTTTACAGGATAAACAAGGAAAGAAGCCAGTGATTTTCTTTCCAAAGACATCTCTGATTTCTGGGTTTCTTTTCTTTTTGATGCTTGGTGCTAGATGGCTTTTCAAGTTTTTTGCTTTCCTGTAGATGAACCGGGGTTTGTCTGGAAGCTTCTCTCCAATCACATCATCCTCCTTTAACAAGGCCCAGTGTTTCCTAAAGATGTTTTCTACTATGTTTCTATTGGCACTAAATCTCGTGATCATTGGAACATCGAGAGTGGTATTTTTCTCTTCCATCTTGGTTGTTCTTTTCCTATATTTTGTGAGTGCTGTCCTTTCCATATTTTCAACTTCTTCTTTCTTTTGGTTTAACATCATCTCATCATATCCTCTATCCAAAAACTTTTCCTTTATGAACTTAGACTGTTCTTCCCATTTTTCCTGTGTAGATCAATTTTTTCTCATTCACATTAGCTGCCCTTTCGGGATATTGTTCTTCCAATTAGGATGGTGGCAACTGGTCTCGTGAATGTAGTTGTTGCTGTCCACTTTTTTAAAGTGCGTTGATGTTTCGATTTTTCCTTGATTGATCTTAATGTTCAGGTCTAAGAAGGTTATTTCTACAGTGCTCCATTCATAGGTAAATTGTAGATTGTTTGTATTTTTGTTCATAATCTCAAATGTGAAGTCCAGGTCTGTCTTGGTGCCCTTCCAAATTATGAGTATATCATCAATATAGCATCGGTAGAGGACCAGGTCTGCGCTCGCTGGGCAGGAGTCCCAAAAAATGTTTTCCCATCTGCCCATATACAAGTTGGCGTAACTGGGCGCGAACCTGGTCCCCATAGCCGTACCACAGATTTGTTGAAAGTATTTTCCATAGCTGGAATAATAATTATGATTCAGGATATATCTAATACTTTCTAGGATAAAATCCTTATGTTCTTCCGGGATTTCAAGGTCTTTTATGAGGAATGATTCCACTGCTTCTATTCCTTTATCATGTGGAATACACGTATAAAGCGACGTGGCATCGCAAGTTGCCATGATATATCCTTCTTCCCAACTGATCTCATCTAGGAGGTTCAATACTTCGGTTGAGTCTCTAAGGAATGATGGAAGCTGTCTCACATATTTTTGTAGCATCAGGTCTACGTATTCAGATAAGTTGCTACACAATGAACCAATCCCCGATAAAATTGGTCTTCCGGGTGGTGTTTGTAATGATTTATGAATTTTTGGTAGATGATATATCACTGGCGTGATCGGGTAGCTGATATTGATGTAATTGAACTCCTTATCATTAAGGATCCCTGATTGTTTGGCTTCTTCTAGTAGAACCAAAAGTTATTCCTGAATCTTTCTACAGGGTTAGAAGGTAGCTCTTTGTATGTTTCCCGATCATTGAGAATCCTCTGATTTTCTTGTTTATAGTCTGCTTCATTCATAATTACAATTCCACCCCCTTTGTCCGCGGGTTTAATAATGAGGTTGTGATTATTCTCCAAATCCTTGATTACTTTAGTCTGATGATTGGTCAGATTGTGTCTTGCTTAATTGCACCCCTTGGAGTCTAATACAGTTTGGATCCTGGCCAGAATCCTATATCTATAGGATTATAGACCCTACTTATATTAGTCCATTACATAGAAGGTTTATTATCCTCATTGTTTTTATACATCTTTGATTTTATTTTTCCTTTAATGTGTTAAATATCTCTTCATATATTGTGAAAACCATCATGGATCCATGAAACATTGGTTTATATTGTATTTATTGTATTTCATCTGTTTTAATTGTATTAAAATGCTTTTATAATTTATCAACTTGCATTTACCTGCCATTGCATAGTTGGTGCCTAGGCCCTTTCATTATATCATGTAACCAGAATCACCTATAAATTATGAACAGAACAAAATGAAAATTTTATAAAAAAAATGTAATGATATTAAAACAATTTATTTGTGTACACGAAAATCCAATAACAAATGTTTAAATTTAAAATTAATAATCTGGTTAAATCTTATTCTCTATCTGACCATTTCAGCTAAGACATGCTACATATGCGTATTTCGCATAAACAAGACCTTTGCTAAAATCAAAAATAAATGGTTAAATTGCATTCTCTATCTGGACATTTAAGCTAGAACATGCTACATATCTGTTTTGAGCTAAAACTATACATTTGCTGAAAGAGACAATGACATGGTTAAATTGCAGTCTCTATCTGACCATTTCAGCTAAGACATGCTACATATGCGTATTTCGCATAAACAAGACCTTTGCTAAAATAAAAAATAAATGGTTAAATTGCATTCTCTATCTGGACATTTAAGCTAGAACATGCTACATATCTGTTTTGAGCTAAAACTATACATTTGCTGAAAGAGACAATGATATGGTTAAATTGCAGTCTCTATCTGACCATTTCAGCTAAGACATGCTACATATGCGTATTTCGCATAAAGAAGACCTTTGCTAAAATCAAAAATAAATGGTTAAATTGCATTCTCTATCTGGACATTTAAGCTAGAACATGCTACATATCTGTTTTGAGCTAAAACTAGACATTTGCGGAAAGAGACAATGACATGGTTAAATTGCATTCTCTATCTGCGCATTTGAGGTAAGACATGCTACATATGCGTATTTCGCATAAACAAGACCTTTGCTAAAATAAAAACAAAATGGTTACATTGCATTCTCTATCTGCCCGTTTAAGGTAAGACATGCTACATATCTGTTTTGAGCTAAAACTAGACATTTGCGGAAAGAGACAATGACATGGTTACATTGCATTCTCTATCTGCCCGTTTAAGGTAAGACATGCTACATATCTGTTGAAAGCTAAAACTATACATTTGCGGAAAGATAAAGAAATGATTAAATTGCATCATATAGCTGCACATTACACTAAACAGTTTAAGACTACAGTGGCAATTGTCTAACTAATTAACCATGTTGTGCACAAATACTCACCAACTAGATACCCAGGGGGAAATTGTTTTTCTTCAAACTGCCGCCACAGGGAGGACAGAGAGAGGATGCGGGCATCATGACAAGCCCCGCCGAAATTCACACACACCTGCATAATCCTCATCCGTGCATCACAAACATACTGCACGTTGAGGCTATGGAAATGTTTGTGATTTCGGAAGGGCAAGTCATCGGCTGGAGCACGCAGCGCAATGTGGGTGCAATCTATTGCTCCCAAGACATTGAGCAATTCAGCAATAGCAAAGAATTCCCTCTTCAGGCGCCTCCAATCACCATCATTCTGAGGGAATCCTATGTAACGCTTACTGATACGTACCATGGCGTCCAGAAAGTGATCAAACACCACCGAGAATGTACCTTGAGCCAGGCCATGCATGTACATCTCTCCTGATTGAAAACTCCCGGAGGCCAGGACGTATATACAACTTAGCATCTTAGTGATGCCAGGGACAGCAGTCCTTATTCATATACGTGGCTCCAGATGAGGTCTAAAAACATCATAAAGGCCAATGAGCTGTTCGCGATTGAGCCTATACTTGTCATAAACCTCGAAGTCACTCATGTTTTCCAAGGTGGGTCTTACCCTGTAGACACAAGGACCTCTAACCAGACGAGCCCTTTGTCTCACTCGGAGCCGCCGAGGCTGCCTGATTCTATCAACCGCTACTTGGGCAACAGCACCACCAGCAGCGTCTATCAGATCGTCATCCATATTTGCCAAGCTTAGCAGCACGAAGCCAAACAGCAGAGCAAACACAACGCAAGGAGTAACAAGGTATGCAAAAACACAGAAGCGAATTGATACAATGTCGATCACCATGGACGCTTTGGCCATGTTGTTTGGGGGATTTATAGTGCAATTAGTCCAATGGTAGTGAGTTCGTAATGATTGCTGTTTGTATTCACTTGTTTGTATGTGAGCGGCGCGAATGCTTTCAAAGTGGGCGTTTTTTTAGGTGTTTGCTGAAATGTTGTTTTCCACCAATGAATATCAATGTGAAAGTGTAAAATGTAACATATACAGTGCATGTTTGTAATGTTTGTTCATATGAGTAATAAATATTTATTAAACGCGATATTATAGTAAAAAGCACACGTCCACGCTAACATGAATGAAAGTGCATACTTGTGTATAATGTGCATAGAATCTGATCGATCAATGTTGCTGCAATATTGTTTGTAAATGATAAAGTAACAGCTGACATCTGTAGTATTGTATATATATAAGTGATTAGCGAGATGTCAATATTGTATGCGTTCCTTTAAAATCGCAATAATAATGAAGAACTTCCGGCTGTCATCTGTAGTATTGTATATATAAGTGATTTGCGATATGTCAATATTGTACGCGTCCCATTAAAATCGCACTAATACTGAAGAACTTCCGGCTGTCATCTGTAGTATTGTATATATAAGTGATTTGCGAGATGTCAATATTGTATGCGTCCCATTAAAATCGCACTAATACTGAAGAACTTCCGGCTGTCATCTGTAGTATTGTATACATAAGTGATTGGCGAGATGTCAATATTGTACGCGTCCCATTAAAATCGCCATAATAATGATGTTCCAAACTCTTGTTTATGTATATGTTGTATTGTAGTATTGAGTGCTAAAGTTCTGAAAGGGGCGGTACAGTCGTAAAGCTGTAATGTGTATGGTTGAATCTTCTAATGACGTCATCATATTATCAACCTGCCTGTGTAGTTATGAAATCCTCATTGTGTTGTTGTATTTGACTACATTGTTATTGTGTGCTGATTAAAATATAAATGTGTGCTTTGTGGTTGCGTGATGCGTGTTATGTACATATACGTATATATTGTGATTGTGTCCCACATATGCTGACTTCTCGAAAGCGGTCTCGCATTGTTGTTCCTTCCCATAAAGTGACAGCTGTAATCTGTTCCAATGATGTTCTGAATGGTATATTGTGATCGAATCATGATGTTAAAGGTACAGTAAAATCCCTATTTTCTGTTTCCTGATTCATAGAGAGAATGTAATGTGTTTTTCCCCCATCATTTGAATGCACATGTATGAGTGAATGGTGTAAAAGTAATGTATGTGCATCCATTAATGATCATGTGTTAAGCCTATGTAGATATGCTGTTGCTGCAAACATATGAGTTGAATAAATGAAATGCAATAATAAAGGTAAATAAGAGGTGTTTCCAATTGTCTACTGTTTGTGAATCCTGAAATGTTCCAATTATTTTTCTGTCCATTTAAAGGTGATGTAATTGTTGAAAATGTTTGTTACTAGTGATGTTGATTTGTAGTTGATGTAATGTAAAAGTATAAAACAATTTAATGTTGTAGTGAATTTCCCATAAGTAAACTCCATAAGTCCACCATAGGGAAATAGCCATTTCTTGATCTATTTGTCATAGCGGGGCTAACGCAGAAAAACATGAGTTATTTTCAGAATTCTAGCGCTGGTATTTAGAGTTTTCTTGTCTATGCTTTTTGCGTGCATTAGGGAAATCTGTCTGTCTCGTGTATGAGCACGTCTTCCCCATAGAAGTCAATGGAGGCTAAAAATTTGTTTGTAAATAAAATCCAAGACTGGTTTTGAGCGTAAAGTGAGTGACGTCATGGTCTTGTGTGAAAAATTAGCTAAATCGTATTTATTTCGTAATCAAATTATTCTTTGTGTATGTAATGTGGTGTATATTGTTTGCATGCATTGATGAGTGTATGTTTGTGATAATATTATTAGTTAGATGTAGCTATATGAGTGTATTTTCCCATCTGTCAATGTAAGTCAATGTCAAAATGGATTTGTGTTGATTTTTTTTCTAACACCCGATATCTCGCAACTTTGATCCTTTCTATTTTGCCGAGAAAATATTAAAAATGAAAAATAAATATAGTGTAGTGTTTGTATGAGTGTAAGTGTACTTTGTGTAATATTTGTTTTGTGATTCGTGGATGTTTATTTTTGTCGTTAGATGTTAACTCCTGGGTCTGGGTTGTCGGTAATGATTTCAGCGTTAGGAAATTTTTGAGTGTCGGTAAGTAAACTCTAAATACCATTGGGCGGTAAAAAGCAGCGTTAGACGCCCTTTACGCTGGTTTAGACGGCTAACGCAAAACTCTAAATCTAGGCGTAAGTATCTAAGGTAAGACTTTCTGAGACTAACAATAAACATCTAATTACCACACTAGATTGTAAACACAGATCCTGCTCCAAGAGCCTAGACATGTGCAGTGAGGTCAGATCATTTCTCACATTTCTGACGTGCTTTTCCTGCACTTTCCCATTACATAAAAATCTTTTGCTTTAATTTGGTTCTGTAAGTTTAAATCTTTCTGTACTTTCAAGGCTTATTGATATAAAATATACAGATCATCTCTGTGACACTAGGATTTGACTCATAGGGGGATATCTATCAAGCTGTCAACTGTGTTGCATTCGTCCAGCATCAATACGCTCGCCTAACATCGCCTAACATTGTGGCCGCGGATCTCAATATGCTCTCCTTATTTATGAAAAAAGCCTGCAAAAAGGTGCGCACCAAGTACGGGGCGATGAGCATCAGACTGTTGTTAACTAGCAGTCATTGATCTTGCGTCTATTCGGCTTTTTCCCAACTTTATTTATACCCTGTCACTAAACGCCACCCCTATCCCGCTGCTGCCCAACATTGCCGCAACCTAAATAAACTTATTAACCCCTATCCCACCGCTTCCCGACCCCGCCGCAACCTAAATAAACTTATTAAACCCTATCCCGCCACTCCCCAACCCCGCTTCAACCTAAATAAACTTATTAACCCCTATCCCGCCGCTCCCTGACCCCGCTGCAACATAATTAAAGTTATTAACCCCTATCCCGCCGCTCCCAGACCCCGCCGCAACATAATTAAAGTTATTAACCCCTATCCCACTGCTCCCTAACACCGCCGCAACTAAATAAATGTATGAACCCCTAAACCTCTGGCCTCCCACATCACTACCACTAACTAAACCTATTAACCCCTAAACCGGATGGATGAAGATAGAAGATGCCGTCTGAATGAAGACTTCTCCGGCTGGATGAAGATGGAAGAGGCCGCCCGGATGAAGACTTCTTGCCACCTGGATGAGGACTTCTCCGGCTTGATGGATCCTTCAAGCGGGACTTCAAGAACTGTAAGTGGATCGTCAGGGGTTAGTGTTAGGTTTTTTTAAAGTTTTTTTGGGTGAGTTTTATTTTTAAGCTTTGGGTCTAGGCATGTAAATGAGCTAAATGCCCTTTTAAGGGCAATGCCCATACAAATACCCTTTTTAGGGCAATGGGGAGCTTAGGTTATTTTAGATAGGTTTTTTTAATTGGGGGGTTGGTTGGTTGGGTGGTGGGTTTAACTGTTGGGGAGGTGTTTGTATTTGTTTGCAATGTAAAAGAGCTGTTATCTTTGGGGCTATGCCCCACAAAAGGCCCTTTTAATGGCCATTGATAGTTTATTGTAGGCTAGGGTTTTTTTATTTGGGGGGGGGGGGGTTATTTTGATAGGGCTATTAGATTAGGTGTAATTCTTTTTTGATTTTGATAAAAAAAAAATATTTTTCGTAATTTAGTGTTTTCCCCCCTTCTTCCAAAATCTCCACCCCCCCCACATTTCTCTATAACTGTTGATAATTCCATCATTACCCCTACCCAGCATGCCCGATGTTTTGTGGTCACATTTGACTCAGACCTTTCCTTCACTCCTCACATTCAGTCCTTGGCTAAAGCCTGCCACTTCCACCTAAAAAAACATCTTTACAATTAGATATTTCCTTACACAAGACACAACTAAGATTTTAATCCATCTATCATCTATCATCATTTCCCGTCTTGACTACTGCAACTCCATCCTCTCTGGTCTCCCTAGCTGCCACCTAGCTCCTTTACAATCCAGTTCAATCTTCTAGTGTGATAAGCGCTCCATGCCTCAAATCCCACCACCTCCTCTAACCTTACAGCGGTCTTCAGTCTGTGTGCCTAGTGCCGTAAATCAGAGGTTCCTCCAGAAACAGAGATCCGCAATTCTGATGCCTAGGACTGGAGAAGTCTCGCCACGGCTTCAAATGGAACACTTCAGCCACACAATCAAGGATAGTCCCAGCACTCTCAGATTAATAACGCTAAAGCGTTATTAATCTGATAGTGCTGGGACTATTCTTGATTGTGTGGCTGAAGTGTTCCTTTACAATCCATAATGAATGCCTCTGCCAGACTCATCTTCCTTACACGTCGCTCTTCATCTGCTGCTCCTCTCTGCCAATCCCTTCACTGACTTCCTCTTGCCTCTAGGATTAAACACAAAATTCTCACTCTGACACACAAAGCCCTCAACTGCACTGCTCCCCCCTACATCTCAGACCTTGTCTCCAGATACTCCCTCCCGTCTCCTTCGCTACGCTCATGATCTCCTCCTCTCTTGTTACCTCCTCACACTCCCGCTTACAGGACTTCTCCAGACTGGCTCCCATCCTGTGGAACACCCTGCCTCGCTCCACAAGACTCTCCCCTAGTTTTAACAGCTTCAAGCTCTCCCTAAAGACTCTACTGTTCAGGGATGCATACAACCTACACTAACCTTCCTATCTCCACTGCTATCCCCTTGAACCCCCTAGCATGTAAGCCTATGAGCCCAGCTGTTTGTAGTTCACCTTCTTAAGAGCCGACTAAAACAGTGCAACTCTCGGCAGGGCCCTCTACCCATTTGATCACTGTAAATTTTATCTTGTATACTGCCTATGGTTATAGCTCTGCAGAATCTGTTGGTGCTCTACAAGTACCTGATAATAATATTAATAATGGTATGTCCAAATATCTGCCTGTGTATTACATATGATATTTCACTGCACCCCCATCTGACACATGGTATGTCCTATTATCTTCCTGTGTATCACATATGATATATCAATGCACCCCCATCTGACATATGATATGTCTCATTATCTGCCTGTGTATCCCATATCATATATCACTGTACCCCCATCTGACACATGGTATGTGCCATTATCTGCCTGTGTATCACATATGATATATCATTGCACCCCCATCTGACACATGGTATGTCCTATTATCTGCCTGTGTATGTCCCTGTAATGTGTATCACATATATATTACTGCACCCCCATCTACACATGGCATGTCCCTGTAATGTGTATCACATATCATATATCACTGTACCCCTATCTGACACATGGTATGTCCCATTATCTGCCTGTGTATCACATATGATATGTCACTGTACCCCCATCTGACACATGGTATGTCCCTGTAATGTGTATCACATATATATCACTGCACCCCCATCTACACATGGCATGTCCCTGTAATGTGTATCACATATCATTTATCACTGTACCCCTATCTGACACATGGTATGTCCCTGTAATGTGTATCACATATCATATATCACTGTACCCCTATCTGACACATGGTATGTCCCTGTAATGTGTATCACATATCATATATCACTGTACCCCCATCTACACATGGTATTTCCCTGTAATGTGTATCACATATCATATTTCACTGTACCCCAGCTACACATGGCATCTCCCTGTAATGAGTATCACATATCATATATCACTGTACCCTCATCTACACATGGTATTTCGCTGTAATGTGTAACACATATCAAAGAGAAAATTATTAAAGCGCCAAAAGGACAAAGGCTGGGTCTAAGTGAAAATATATCATTTATTACAATAAATATAGAAAACAATTAAAATATGTCTGGAGTACATAAAAATATAAATTATATATATATCCTGGATCCAAGATTTAACAATAAGTAAAACAATAAATAAAAGTAAAAACAGATGTATCAAAAACTTGATTTGATCAGTACTTCGAATGGTTTGGAAATCTGATTTGTTGTGAGCAATGGTACAAGCTGTGTATCTTAATGAGTGGCTGTCTAATTATGTCGACAGTGCTAAGGAGGGTAGATTGAATGTTGTTTGATAGAGTGTGAGTGCTCTTGTAACAAATTGGTGTGAAAAAAATAATAAATTGGTGTGAAAAAAGTTGAAAAAGATGGTGCTAACAAAGGTTAACAAAGAATAGTGTAAACCAACGATGTAAACACAACCAGCAATCCTTAAAATTGTGTAGTGTAAGTGTGCGATTTGGTGATTCAAGTGTTAGAACATAATGGCAAACTCCAAAAAAGCCATATAAAAATATAATTTATATAAAATACAAAAAATCCAAAAATCCAAAATGGTCCTGAGAAAAGTGAACAGTCAAACAACAATGGAGAATGTCAGATTGGAAAAATTAAAATTAAAAAATGAAAAAATGAAGAAATGTACTTGTATGTCCCAAATAGATGTGGTGGTATTCCTCCCAGTGTTTTTTTCAAGTGTGAGATGTAGATAGGACTCCTAAGTGATGACCCAATCGGTCAGTTCAGTGTTCTGCCATATTGATCCTTTCTGTCAAAGAAACAAGAACAATAATAGTGCAGACGTTTTACAAAATAGCTCCCTATCAGAGTATCACTTACCAGTCAACGCGTTTCGGTCAGGCATTGACCTTTATCAAGACTCAAGAGTACTCACACTCTATCAAACAACATTCAATCTACCCTCCTTAGCACTGTCGACATAATTAGACAGCCACTCATTAAGATACACAGCTTGTACCATTGCTCACAACAAATCAGATTTCCAAACCATTCGAAGTACTGATCAAATCAAGTTTTTGATACATCTGTTTTTACTTATTGCTTTTATTTATTGTTTTACTTATTGTTAAATCTTGGATCCAGGATATATATATAATTTATATATTTTTTATGTACTCTAGACATATTTTAATTGTTTTCTATATTTATTGTAATAAATGATATATTTTCACTTAGACCCAGCCTTTGTCCTTTTGGCGCTTTAATAATTTTCTCTTTGATTATCCACTTTCCTGACCGCTAGGGGTCAATTTATTAGAGCCAAGGGTCCCTTTAGCATTAGGCGCTTAGTGTCCACCCAAGAGCAATATGTATCACATATCATATATCACTGTACCCCCATCTACACATGGTATTTCCCTGTAATGTGTATCACATATCATATATCACTGTACCCCCATCTACACATGGCATCTCCCTGTAATGAGTATCACATATCATATATCACTGTACCCCCATCTGACAGGTATGTTCCATTATCTGCCTGTGTATCACATATCATATATCACTGTACCCCCATCTACACATGGTATTTCCCTGTAATGTGTATCACATATCATATATCACTGTACCCCCATCTACACATGGCATCTCCCTGTAATGAGTATCACATATCATATATCACTGTACCCCCATCTGACAGGTATGTTCCATTATCTGCCTGTGTATCACATATCATATATCACTGTACCCCCATCTACACATGGTATTTCCCTGTAATGTGTATCACATATCATATATCACTGTACCCCCATCTCTACATGGCATCTCCCTGTAATGAGTTAGTATCACATATCATATATCACTGTACCCCCATATGACAGGTATGTTCCATTATCTGCCTGTGTATCACATATCATATATCACTGTACCCCCATCTGACAGGTATGTTCCATTATCTGCCTGTGTATCACATATCATATATCACTGTACCCCCATCTGACAGGTATGTTCCATTATCTGCCTGTGTATCACATATCATATATCACTGTACCCCCATCTACACATGGTATTTCCCTGTAATGTGTATAACATATCATATATCACTTTACCGTCATCTACACATGGTATTTCCCTGTAATGTTTATCACATATCATATATCACTGTACCCTCATCTACACATGGTATTTCCCTGTAATGTGTATCACATATCATATATCACTGTACCCTCATCTACACATGGTATTTCCCTGTAATGTGTATCATATATCACTGTACCACCATCTACACATGGTATTTCCCTGTAATGTGTACCACATATCATATATCACTGTACCCCCATCTACACATGGTATCTCTCTGTAATGTGTATCACATATCATATATCACTGTACCCCCATCTGGTACATGGTATGTCCCATTATCTGCCTGTGTATCACATATGATATGTCATTGCACCCCCATCTGACACATGGTATGTCCCATTATCTGCCTGTGCATCACATGTGATATGTCATTGCACCCCCATCTGACACATGGTATGTCCCATTATCTGCCTGTGTATCCCATATCATATATCACTGTACCCCCATCTGACATATGGTATGTCCCATTATCTGCCTGTGTATCTCATATCATATATCACTGTACCCCCATCTGACATATGGTATGTCCCATTATCTGCCTGTGTATCACATATGATATGTCATTGCACCCCCATCAGACACATGGTATGTCCCTGTAATGTGTATCACATATCATATATCACTGTACCCCCATCTACACATGGCATGTCCCTGTAATGTGTATCACATATCATATAGCACTTCACACCCATCTGACACATGGTATGCCCCATTATCTGCCTCTGTATCACATATGATATGTCACTGTAATGTGTATCATATATCACTGTACCCCCATCTACACATGGTATGTCCCTGTAATGTGTATCACATATTGTTACGGTACCAACAGGATACCAAGGGTTAATACCAGATGGAAGATGCCCTGAATGTGAGATCAGCAACTCACAACCCAGCTAATTCCCCCCTCAAACATGAGACCAGGCTCCACATTGAAGGTTAAAACAGAATGCAATTTATTGAAGGCTAGATGCCCAGTATTTATGCAGGTCTGACCCCAGATGGGGGGTTGAAAGAATATTGTACATTAGATAGAGGGAAAACGCCCTTTGACATGCCACAATAGAATTACATTACTTAAGCAGATAACCAAGTTAAACACAAGACACACTTGAGCTTTCCTTATCACTTAGGCGTCTGCTCTCTGGATGGGATTAAACAATGTGAATGTTTATCACTTAAACTTAATTAAAACACACAATAGCTGATGCCAGCAACCTTGTATTTAGAAAATAGCTTCTTAAAGCTGAACAAAGTTAACTCTTTCAGTACTGACAGAAGGGTCTGTCACATGGCTCCCCCCTGGTGGAACACTCCGGCAGACCCGGCTTGACCCTTTGGCGGGTCAACTTGGGGATGACCGGACTAGGAGGTGGTAGGCATGTCAGTTTGCCGGGACAATCCATCTGCATTCCCGTTTAGCTTACCGGGCCGGTAGCTGATGGTGAAGTTATAGGGTTGGAGGGCTAAACTCCACCGCAGCAATCTACCATTGTCTCCTGAGACCCAGTTAAGCCAGACTAAGGGATTGTGGTCCGTTATGATGGAAAATTCCTGTCCGTATAGATAAGGGTTCAACTTCTTCAGTGCCCAGACCAGGGCTAAACATTCCTTCTCTACTGCCGCATAACTTACTTCCCGAGGTAACAACTTTCTGCTTAGGTATGCGACAGGGTGCTCTCCTCCATCCTCCCCGACTTGACTCAGCACAGCCCCCAGTCCATACATGGAAGCATCTGTATGAATGAGAAAACGTTTGTTAGGGACTGGGGCAGCCAAGACAGGGGCATTCACAAGAGCCTGCTTCAGTGCCTGAAACGCGGCTTCACAAGCTGGAGACCACAGGACCTGTTTGGGGAGGTTCTTTTTAGTCAGGTCAGTCAGGGGCTTGGCGATAGTACTGTAGTCTGGGACAAAACGTCGGTAATACCCGGCCGTCCCCAGGAAGGCTAGCACTTGGGTCTTAGTGATAGGTGTGGGCCAGTTAGCCACAGCCTCTACCTTGGCTGGCTCCGGTCTCTGGCTCCCACACCCCACTCGGTGACCCAAGTACTGTACTTCAGCCATACCTAGATGGCACTTGTCTGGTTTCAAGGTCAGGCCAGCGGCCCGAATCTTGTCCAGAACCACCCCCACATGGATAAGGTGTTCTTCCCAGGACTCACTGTAAACCGCAATGTCGTCCAGGTATGCACAAGCAAATTCCTGGAAGCCATCGAGGAGTCTATCCACCATACGCTGGAAGGTAGCCGGAGCATTCTTCATCCCAAAGGGCATGACCTTAAACTGGTACAGGCCGAATGGGGTGACGAATGCCGACTTGGGGATAGCATCCTCGGCCAGGGGAATCTGCCAATAGCCTTTACACAGGTCTATGGTGGTCAGATAGCATCCCCTAGCAATACGGTCTAGTAATTCGTCTACCCGGGGCATCGGGTAAGCGTCAGTGGTGGTCCTCTCGTTGAGCCGCCTGTAGTCCACACAGAACCGGGTGGTCCCATCTTTCTTAGGTACCTGGACTACATGTGAAGACCAAGGACTATCGGAGTGCTCGATGACTCCCATCCAAGCCATCTCCTGTATCTCCTTCCGCATTCCTTCTCGGACTGCTTCGGGTATACGGTAGAGAGGTTGTCGCAGGGGATTCTGTCCAGGGGTCTCTACCTTATGTACAGCTAGAGTAGTGTAGCCGGGCTCTTGGGAGAACGTCGCCTGCTTCTCCCACAGGAGCTGTCTTGCCTGTACCCTCTCGGTAGGGTTTAACCGGTCCCCTAGCTGCACAAGACTAGTGAGGTCAGTCTGGGGGTCCTTCTCTAATAAGTCGGGTAGGGGTAAATTCTCTGGGTCGTCTGCAGCAGGTGCACACACTGCAGTGACATCCTCTGGCCTCTCCTGATACTCCTTCAGCATGTTCACATGAAAGGATCGCTGGATCCTTTCATCTGCACAGCTGGCTATAATATAGGTAGTATCACACACCTGAGATAACACCTTATACGGGCCCTGCCAAGATGCTTGCATCTTGTTGGTCTTCACAGGCTTGAGCACCAAAACTTTCTGTCCAACCTGGAAGACCCGCTGCCGGGCACCCCAATCGTACCACCCCTTCTGTCTCCCCTGGGCCACCTGGAGATTCTCTCTTACCATCAGGGACAGTTTCTCCATGCGGTCCCGGAGTTCCAGAACATATGGCACTATGGGGATCCCCTCCTGCTCTATCTCTCCCTCCCAGTGTCCTCTAATGAGATCCAGGGGGCCGCGGACCCTTCTCCCATAGAGTAACTCAAAGGGAGAGAACCCAGTACATTCCTGGGGCACCTCTCTGTACGCAAATAGCAGATGAGGCAGGAATCGTTCCCAGTCTCTGCAAGTGTCAGTAAAGGTCCTCAGCATCTGCTTGAGGGTGCCATTAAAGCGCTCGCAGAGACCGTTAGTCTGTGGGTGATAAGGCGAACTGAGCAATGGTTTAATGCCGCACACCCCCACATTCACATGTCTAGCGCCCACTCCCCAATCCAAATATACCCGGGCAACAGGTAGGCGGAACACAGTGCCCCCTGCCACCCTCACAGCCACAGTGTCTCCGGTGTGCTGGTTCTCGGACACCAAGTTCTTTTGGAGCAAGGTCATGGTAGCGCCAGTATCCCGTAGACCACTGACCTCCTTCCCATTCACTTTAACCAGTTGCCGGTGCTGTTGTCGGTTATCCCGGTGGACAGCTTGCACGGGGTCTGCTTCATGTAGGATGCCCCAGCATTCTTCCCCCTCTACGCAGTGGGCAGCAGGCTGAGGGTTACGTGGGATTCCGCTGGCGGGTCTCCTCCAGGACTGTGCTTGGTTCGCAGTGTTTAGGGGACACTCCGATCTTTTGTGCCCTAGTTGCTTACATCCAAAGCACCTAATAGGCTGTGAGTAATCCCGTGAGGTGAACCGGGCTGTCTGAGGGTAGTTTGCGGCTGAAGGCGGTGTGGTATAGCGGTGCACCAAGGTTTGGTAACTGGCAGGTGCTGTGGTGACTGGTGGTCTGTACTCCACTCTAGCAGGAGGCTTAGTGTCTCCGGTGTGCTGGTTCTCGGACACCAAGTTCTTTTGGAGCAAGGTCATGGTAGCGCCAGTATCCCGTAGACCACTGACCTCCTTCCCATTCACTTTAACCAGTTGCCGGTGCTGTTGTCGGTTATCCCGGTGGACAGCTTGCACGGGGTCTGCTTCATGTAGGATGCCCCAGCATTCTTCCCCCTCTACGCAGTGGGCAGCAGGCTGAGGGTTACGTGGGATTCCGCTGGCGGGTCTCCTCCAGGACTGTGCTTGGTTCGCAGTGTTTAGGGGACACTCCGATCTTTTGTGCCCTAGTTGCTTACATCCAAAGCACCTAATAGGCTGTGAGTAATCCCGTGAGGTGAACCGGGCTGTCTGAGGGTAGTTTGCGGCTGAAGGCGGTGTGGTATAGCGGTGCACCAAGGTTTGGTAACTGGCAGGTGCTGTGGTGACTGGTGGTCTGTACTCCACTCTAGCAGGAGGCTTAGTGGTAGCAGTATCCAGTTTGCGGGCATCCGTATACTCATCTGCCAGGCGAGCAGCTTCATGCAGGGTGGAGGGTTTACGGTCCCGAACCCACTCTCTAACTCCTGCTGATAATTTGTCAAAGCAATGTTCCAACAGGAATAGCTGCAGCACCTCTTCCCCAGATACGGCTTGGCACCCCGCCATCCAGTGAGCTGCTGTGCGGTGCACCTTACATGCCCACTCAACGTAGGAATCACCAGCCAATTTAACAGTGTCTCTGAACCGCCTCCCGTATGCCTCCGGTGTAACCGCATACCTGGAGAGCAGAGCCTCTTTTACAGTATTATAATCCCCGACTTCCTCATCTGGAATGGCCCGAAAAGCCTCACTGGCCCGGCCGGATAATTTTCCGGATAATATCGTGACCCAGTCCTCTGCGGGTACCTGGTGTAGTGCACATTGCCTCTCAAAATCCGCAAGGTACCCATCAATCTCTCCTTCTGTTTCCAGGAAGGTTTTAAAAGCTGTAAAATGCACTTTTCTCTTTTCCACTGGGGTTGCTGTGACTTGGGCTGCTGCAGCGCCGCTTTGGCGAAGTAGGTTGGCCTCCACAGCTGCTATGACCCGGTCGATAATTTCCGCAGATGGGTTGGGGCCATAATGTGCCAGTCTTATTTTGACCGCCCAGTCAAAGCTTGCTTCTTCGGGGGTTCTGTCTGATATGCTGGGCTCATTGGTTCCTTCGGGCCCTGGTACTCCGTCCATCTCGGTCAGTCTTGTAATAATCTCCCTCTTCCTGAGGTTACTGGTTTGTTGGCCCCGTTGTTCTAGCAGGTCTTTAAGGGTAGCTCTTTTTAGCCTTTCATACGGTATTCCCATTAGGTCTGGATGTGTAATTGCTCTTCTGGGCGATAAGGATCCTCCCGTCGCTTGCCACCAATTGTTACGGTACCAACAGGATACCAAGGGTTAATACCAGATGGAAGATGCCCTGAATGTGAGATCAGCAACTCACAACCCAGATAATTCCCCCCTCAAACATGAGACCAGGCTCCACATTGAAGGTTAAAATAGAATGCAATTTATTGAAGGCTAGATGCCCAGTATTTATGCAGGTCTGACCCCAGATGGGGGGTTGAAAGAATATTGTACATTAGATAGAGGGAAAACGCCCTTTGACATGCCAAAATAGAATTACATTACTTAAGCAGATAACCAAGTTAAACACAAGACACACTTGAGCTTTCCTTATCACTTGGGCGTCTGCTCTCTGGATGGGATTAAACAATGTGAATGTTTAGCACTTAAACTTAATTACAACACACAATAGCTGATGCCAGCAACCTTGTATTTAGAAAATAGCTTCTTAAAGCTGAACAAAGTTAACTCTTTCAGTACTGACAGAAGGGTCTGTCACACATATCATATATCACTTCACACCCATCTGACACATGGTATGTCCCATTATCTGTCTCTATCACATATGATATGTCACTGTACCCCATCTGACACACGGTATGTCCCTGTAATGTGTATCACATATATACCACTGTACCCCCATCTACACATGGTATCTCCCTGTAATGTGTATCGCATATCATATATTACTGTACTCCTATCTGACACATGGAATGTCCCATTATCTGCCTTTGTATCACATATGATATGTCACTGTACCCCCATAAGACACATGGTATGTCCCTGTAAAGTGTATCACATATATATCACTGTACCCCCATCTGACATATGGTATTTCCCTGTAATGTGTATCCCATATCATATATCACTGTACCCCCATCTGACACATGGCATCTCCCTGTAATGAGTTAGTATCACATATCATATATCACTGTACCCCCATCTGACACATGGCATGTCCCTGTAATGTGTATCCCATATCCCATATCATATATCACTTCACACCCATCTGACACATGGTATATCCCATTATCTGCCTCTGTATCACATATGATATGTCACTGTACCCCCATCTGACACATGGCATATCCCAGTAATGTGTATCACATATCATATATCACTGTACCCCCATCTGACACATGGTAATTCCCTGTAATGTGTATCACATATCATATATCACTGTACCCCTATCTGACACATGGTATATCCCATTATCTGCCTCTGTATCACATATGATATATCACTGTACCCTCATCTGACACATGGCATATCCCAGTAATGTGTATCACATATCATATATCACTTTACCCCCATCTGACACATGGTATTTCCCTGTAATGTATATCAAATATCATATATCACTGTACCCCTATCTGACACATGGTATATCCCATTATCTGCCTCTGTATCACATATGATATATCACTGTACCCCCATCTGACACATGGCATATCCCAGTAATGTGTATCACATATCATATATCACTGAACCCGCATCTGACACATGGTATTTCCCTGTAATGTGTATCACATATCATATATCACTGTACCCCCATCTGACACATGGTATTTCCCTGTAATGTGTATCACATATCATATATCACTGTACCCCTATCTGACACATGGTATATCCCATTATCTGCCTCTGTATCACATATGATATATCACTGTACCCCCATCTGACACATGGCATATCCCAGTAATGTGTATCACATATCATATATCACTGTACCCCCATCTGACACTTGGTATTTCCCTGTAATGTATATCACATATCATATATCACTGTACCCCAATCTGACACATGGTATATCCCATTATCTGCCTCTGTATCACATATGATATATCACTGTACCCCCATCTGACACATGGCATATCCCAGTAATGTGTATCACATAGGGTTGCCACCTCAGCCATGTTTTCCTGGACACTTATGAGTTACACATGCTGCAGGGTGTGCAGGGAGGAATATGTATTGTGTTTCTGGACAGCACTATTCATATTCCTCCCTGCACACCCTGCAGCATGTGTAACTTATAAGTGTTCTGTATTTTAAGGGACGGATGGCAACCCTAGTATCACATATCATATATCACTGTACCCCTATCTGACACATGGTATGTCCCATTGTCTGCCTGTGTATCACATATGATATGTAACTGTACCCCTATCTGACACATGGTATTTCCCTGTAATGTGTATCACATATCATATATCACTGTACCCCTATCTGACACATGGTATGTCCCATTATCTGCCTGTGTATCACATATGATATGTAACTGTACCCCCATCTGACACATGGTATGTCCCTGTAATGTGTATCACATATCATATATCACTGTACCCCCATATATACATGGCATCTCCCTGTAATGAGTTAGTATCACATATCATATATCACTGTACCCCCATATGACAGGTATGTTCCATTATCTGCCTGTGTATCACATATCATATATCACTGTACCCCCATCTGACAGGTATGTTCCATTATCTGCCTGTGTATCACATATCATATATCACTGTACCCCCATCTGACAGGTATGTTCCATTATCTGCCTGTGTATCACATATCATATATCACTGTACCCCCATCTACACATGGTATTTCCCTGCAATGTGTATAACATATCATCTATCACTTTACCCTCATCTTCACATGGTATTTCCCTGTAATGTGTATCACATATCATATATCACTGTACCCTCATCTACACATGGTATTTCCCTGTAATGTGTATCACATATCATATATCACTTTACCCTCATCTACACATGGTATTTCCCTGTAATGTGTATCATATATCACTGTACCACCATCTACACATGGTATTTCACTGTAATGTGTACCACATATCATATATCACTGTACCCCCATCTACACATGGTATCTCTCTGTAATGTGTATCACATATCATATATCACTCTACCCACATCTGGTACATGGTATGTCCCATTATCTGCCTGTGTATCACATATGATATGTCATTGCACCCCCATCTGACACATGGTATGTCCCATTATCTGCCTGTGTATCACATGTGATATGTCATTGCACCCCCATCTGACACATGGTATGTCCCATTATCCCACCCTTGATCTCACCACATATATTTTTCACAACTAAGCAGTTATTTTATCCTCTTAGTTGCCAGTAATACATGTACAGAGCAGTGATGTGACCTCCTTGGCTGCCAGAGCAGCCAGAAGTAAACACCCAGCAATGATTTAAGACCCTCATAGTTGCCTGTAACACATATAATAGAAAATGCACAGTGAAACTTCTTTTTGAGTCATATTTCTAATGCATAAAGGCCTAGAAGAACCTTTACATTTAGCTGGCAGTGGTCTTTAAAAAATACTGGACATTTAGGTGTCCAGTATTGTTGTATATATTTTACTGGACAGCCTGCTAAAATACTGGACTGTCCAGTTGAATACTGGACACCTGGCAACCCTAGTTCCTCCTTGCACACCCTGCAGCATGTGTAACTCATAAGTGTCCAGGAAAACATGGCTGAGGCGGCAACCCTACTGTACCACTATCTGACACATGGTATATCCCATTATCTGCCTCTGTATCACATATGATATATCACTGTACCCCCATCTGACACATGGCATATCCCAGTAATGTGTATCACATATCATATATCACTGTACCCCCATCTGACACATGGTATTTCCCTGTAATGTGTATCACATATCATATATCACTGTACCCCTATCTGACACATGGTATATCCCATTATCTGCCTCTGTATCACATATGATATATCACTGTACCCCCATCTGACACATGGCATATCCCAGTAATGTGTATCACATATCATATATCACTGTACCCCCACCTGACACATGGTATTTCCCTGTAATGAGTATCACATATCATATATCACTGTACTCCTATCTGACACATGGTATGTCCCATTATCTGCCTGTGTATCACATATGATATGTAACTGTACCCCTATCTGACACATGGTATTTCCCTGTAATGTGTATCACATATCATATATCACTGTACTCCTATCTGACACATGGTATGTCCCATTATCTGCCTGTGTATCACATATGAAGACATCCCAACCTGCATAAACTCCTTTCAGGGAGGTGGCTTCTCCCGCTACTGCGCCGCCACCCTCCCAGAAATATATTGGACACCTTGAAAACCTAAATAGGATAGAGACTTATCATTAAAGTAGCTTCCCACTAAAGTCACCTTAAAAAAAAGTAGCTTTATTACACAACCACATACAACAAACCTAATTTCCAGTGATCGTACGCTTGTTGAATGCTTAAAAATTTTAGAATACGAAGTTTAATTACGTGCAGTAAATAAGGAAGTATTTGTGTTTTTATTTTATTAGAATAAGTGGGGGCTTTTTGGTTACTGATGCTTTGAGGGTTCTATAACGTCCCAGCAACTAAAGGCATTCCTTAAAGAAACACTTTTCCGGATTTGGGCCACATTGGATCATAGTACTTGGAGTTTCAGGGAGATTGCACTCCATTTGCTGGCATCAGGGAGCCGCTATTAAAATCAGGGAGACTCCCTGAACTTCAGGGAGACTTGGGATATCTGCATATGATATGTAACTGTACCCCCAGCTGACACATGGTATGTCCCTGTAATGTGTATCACATATCATATATCACTGTACCCCCATCTATACATGGCATCTCCCTGTAATGAGTTAGTATCACATATCATATATCACTGTACCCCCATCTGACAGGTATGTTCCATTATCTGCCTGTGTATCACATATCATATATCACTGTACCCCCATCTGACAGGTATGTTCCATTATCTGCCTGTGTATCACATATCATATATCACTGTACCCCCATCTACACATGGTATTTCTCTGTAATGTGTATAACATATCATATATCACTTTACCCCTATCTGACACATGGTATGTCCCTGTAATGTGTATCACATAACATATATCCCTGCACCCCCATCCACACATGGAATGCCCCTGTAATGTGTATCACATATCATATATCACTGTACCCCCATCTACACATGGTATTTCCCTGTAATGTGTATCACATATCATATATCACTGTACCCCCATCTATACATGGCATCTCCCTGTAATGAGTTAGTATCACATATCATGTACCCCCATCTGCCAGGTATGTTCCATTATCTGCCTGTGTATCACATATCATATATCACTGTACCCCCATCTACACATGGTATTTCCCTGTAATGTGTATAACATATCATATATCACTTTACCCCTATCTGACACATGGTATGTCCCTGTAATGTGTATCACATAACATATATCCCTGCACCCCCATCCACACATGGAATGCCCCTGTAATGTGTATCACATGTAATGTCACAGCTTGTGTATCATATTCTCCCCCTCTATTACACAGATGGTATGTCCCATTCTACCACTTTATTACACACATGGTATGTCCCATCCCCCCTCTATTACACACATGGTATGTCCCAGTCTCCTCCTTTATTACAAACATGGTATGTCCCATTCCCCCTCTATTACACACATGGTATGTCCCATACTCCCCCTCTTTTACAAACATGGTATGTCCCATTCTCCTCCTTTATTGCACACATGATATGTTCCATTCTCCCCCTCTATTACAAACATGGTATGTCTCATTCCCACCTCTATTACACACATGGTACGTCCCAGGTGACGCGCCCACTTTGTGCACCTCCCTATATATGGTCAGTGAGCTCGACCCGACTGGGGGGGCGGGGCTTGCCTTACACACTGTGTGCCTATTGGCTGAGCGACCGTATGATCACACCCACTCATTCATATGCTGCAGCCCAGCCGGGGTATCCGGAGATCCTATTGGTCAGTGGAATAGACCCGCCTCCTTCTCCGCCTCACATCGGAATGTGACGTGCTACATTGCGAACGCGGATTGGCGGCGAGAGCGAGCACTGGGTGTGAGACAAGTAATTATAGTTTGTCTGTTATCATAACTGTGTGTTACTATATAGGGTGTGATATATAGATATAGTGTTATATATACTGTGTATAGTGTGATATATACTGTGTATAGTGTTATATATACTGTATAGGGTGTGATATATAGATATAGTGTTATATATACTGTGTATAGTGTGATATATACTGTGTATAGTGTTATATATACTGTATAGGGTGTGATATATAGATATACTGTTATATATACTGTGTATAGTGTGATATATACTGTGTATAGTGTTATATATACTGTATAGGGTGTGATATATAGATATACTGTTATATATACTGTGTATAGTGTGATATATACTGTGTATAGTGTTATATATACTGTGTATAGTGTGATATATACTGTGTATAGTGTTATATATACTGTGTATAGTGTGATATATACTGTGTGTTACTATATAGGGTGTGATATATAGATATATACTGTGTATAGTGTTATAATAACTGTGTGTTACTATATAGGGTGTGATATATAGATATATACTGTGTATAGTGTGATATATACTGTGTATAGTGTGATATATACTGTGTGTTACTATATAGGGTGTGATATATAGATATATACTGTGTATAGTGTTATAATAACTGTGTGTTACTATATAGGGTGTGATATATAGATATATACTGTGTATAGTGTGATATATACTGTGTATAGTGTGATATATACTGTGTGTTACTATATAGGGTGTGATATATAGATATATACTGTGTATAGTGTGATATATACTGTGTATAGTGTGATATATACTGTGTGTTACTATATAGGGTGTGATATATAGATATATACTGTGTATAGTGTGATATATACTGTGTATAGTGTGATATATAGATATAGTGTTATATATACTGTGTATAGTGTGATATATACTGTGTATAGTGTGATATATAGATATAATGTTATATATACTGTGTATAGTGTGATATATACTGTGTATAGTGTTATATATACTGTGTATAGTGTGATATATACTGTGTATAGTGTTATAATAACTGTGTGTTACTATATAGGGTGTGATATATAGATATATACTGTGTATAGTGTTATATATACTGTGTGTTACTATATAGGGTGTAATATATAGATATATACTGTGTATAGTGTTATATATACTGTGTATAGTGTGATATATACTGTGTATAGTGTGATATATACTGTGTATAGTGTGATATATACTGTGTGTTACTATATAGGGTGTGATATATAGATATATACTGTGTATAGTGTTATATATACTGTGTATAGTGTGATATATACTGTGTATAGTGTGATATATAGATATAGTGTTATATATACTGTGTATAGTGTGATATATAGATATAATGTTATATATACTGTGTATAGTGTGATATATACTGTGTATAGTGTGATATATACTGTGTATAGTGTTATAATAACTGTGTGTTACTATATAGGGTGTGATATATAGATATAATGTTATATATACTGTGTATAGTGTTATATATACTGTGTATAGTGTGATATATACTGTGTATAGTGTGATATATACTGTGTATAGTGTGATATATAGATATAATGTTATATATACTGTGTATAGTGTGATATATACTGTGTATAGTGTTATATATACTGTGTATAGTGTGATATATACTGTGTATAGTGTTATAATAACTGTGTGTTACTATATAGGGTGTGATATATAGATATAATGTTATATATACTGTGTATAGTGTGATATATACTGTGTATAGTGTTATATATACTGTGTATAGTGTGATATATACTGTGTATAGTGTTATCATAACTGTGTGTTACTATATAGGGTGTGATATATAGATATATACTGTGTATAGTGTGATATATACTGTGTATAGTGTGATATATAGATATAGTGTTATATATACTGTGTATAGTGTGATATATAGATATAGTGTTATATATACTGTGTATAGTGTTATATATACTGTGTATAGTGTTATAATAACTGTGTGTTACTATATACGGTGTGATATATAGATATAGTGTGATATATACTGTGTATAGTGTGATATATACTGTGTATAGTGTTATAATAACTGTGTGTTACTATATAGATATATATATATACTGTGTATAGTGTTATAATAACTGTGTGTTACTATATAGATATATATATATACTGTGTATAGTGTTATAATAACTGTGTGTTACTATATAGATATATATATACTGTGTATAGTGTTATAATAACTGTGTGTTACTATATAGATATATATATACTGTGTATAGTGTGATATATACTGTGTATAGTGTGATATATACTGTGTATAGTGTGATATATACTGTGTGTTACTATATAGGGTGTGATATATAGATATAGTGTTATATATATATATATATACTGTGTATAGTGTTATAATAACTGTGTGTTACTATATAGGGTGTGATATATACTGTGTATAGTGTGATATATACTGTGTGTTACTATATAGGGTGTGATATATAGATATATACTGTGTATAGTGTTATATATATATATATATACTGTGTGTTACTATATAGGGTGTGATATCATAGATCTATCCTGTTATATATACTGTGTATAGTGTTATAATAACTGTCGTGTTACTATATAGGGTGTGACTATATAGATATAATGTTATCGATATACTGTGTTAGTGTTATAATAACTGTGTGTTACTAATAGGGTGATGTGATTATAGATATACTGTTATATATACTGTGTATAGTGTTATATATATATATATATATATATATATACTGTGTTACTATATAGGGTGTGATATATAGATATATACTGTGTATAGTGTTATAATAACTGTGTGTTACTATATAGGGTGTGATATATAGATATATACTGTGTATAGTGTTATAATAACTGTGTGTTACTATATAGGGTGTGATATATAGATATATACTGTGTATAGTGTTATAATAACTGTGTGTTACTATATAGGGTGTGATATATAGATATAATGTTATTATACTTTATAGTTGATATATACTGTGTATATTATATCACTGTGTGTTACTATATAGGGTGTGATATAATTATGTTATATATACTGTTGTATAGTGTTATAAATACTGTGATAGTTACTATATACGGGTGTGTTATAGTTGATATATACTGTAGTATAGTGTTATAAAACTGTTGTTACTATATAGGGTGTGATATATAGATATAATGTATATATTCTGGGTATAGTGTGATAATATACTGGGTATAGTGTTATATATACCTGTGTGTATATAGGGTGAGATATACTAGTTATAATGTGTATATATACTGTGTATAGTGTCGATATCATACTGTGTATAGTGTGATATATACAGTGAATAGTGTGATA